>NW_010103374.1:72907-74902 GCF_000699245.1 Pterocles gutturalis | reverse complement strand
TCAGCCTGCAGCCCTTCATCTTCTACTTACACATGCCTAAAATACCCCGCAGTTCATAGGGTGACTGGTAGTAAAGCTTCAGCCTTAGCAGGTGTTTGTAATTTCAACAGAACATAAAGCATGTGCAAGCCCATCAATCATCCCGAGCCCCCTGTCAAAGCACATGCCCTCTTCGTATCGATGAACCAACTGCAGTAACGTGAAAGCCACACCGTCACGTGTAATTAGAGCTGTATTTCACACCAAAGCCTCTGATGTTGCAAGAGTATCGCAGCTCTGCATCCTTTTACAAATCTCTGAGCTGGCAAGACAAATCTGGAGCAACAGCAGAGTGACACCTTGGCTGTCCACTGTACATACGCCCAGCATTTTCGGACACAGATTTTTGGATACGTTATACACAGACATTGCCTTTTCTGTGCACAATTGTACTGTGCCCATGCATCACTTCAGAAACTGATTTTCTCAGGTGAGCACAGCCTGTTTGCTCTGTCTGTACTGTCCCTGAGGACAGGACAGCCCTGGCCAGGCAGTCTGTAATGTCAGGAGGTGTGTAGGTAGCACCCCATGGCTTGGTTATCTGCCAAGAGAGCAGCTGCCAGATGTCACTGCCTGCTTGTGGGATGTGCAGAGCCACATCTCTGCAGCAGAAAGGGGTGTACCTATACCTGTGCTGCAGCCAGACAAACATGGCAGTGCTTCCCCAAGGGATGTACCTTAGCTCTAAACAGTGTAAGGACACACGCATTCCTAAGACAGTGCAGGTAGACACATTGCTGCAGGTAACAGTCAACAGGAATGTCACGGAGCAGATAAAGTCTCTGTCTTTTCTTTGTGCTCAGGTATAAATTTGGTGAGGTTTTGATTTTTGATAACCAAAGCACTGTTGCTTGCTGGTTAAGCACTCACGTGACTTTCTTGGTCCTGGCTTAAGAAGATCAGGGCATAACCTTGAAAATGGATGCAGTGTTTCCAGTGCTTACTTTCCAGTTTGTACATACAGAAACAGTTCAGTCCTGAACTGCAACATACACATAGAAGACACACGTCAGGATGAAAAAATAGCCACGCTGATTCCTCCTGACTGAATCAGAAAGGTTTGTAAAAGAGACTGTAGACTCAACTTACTTCTTCTGCCTTAGATAGAGAGAAATTCCATCAAAAGCCACCCACAGAGACACTTAAACACAAGGAATTTTACAAGCAGATCAGGGAGACTGCCTTGGCTGCAGCCTACTCATCGGTGTCTCCTGCTCATGGCACTGACTTCACACTTGTACCCGTTGCACTCCAACTTCTGCACCAGTGAGCCGTTGGGCTGGTGACACAAAACATTTTGGAATGCTGGGTTACACACTGTAGCTTTTAGCTACAGCAATGAATTCACATCTTAGCACCCTCGAGGGCTGGGATAAATGTAACCCCAGCTTACACAAGTGAGGAATTGAGAGAAAGAGAGTATGCGGGCAAGGAGAGGGGGTGCAGCCTGCTTGCGGGTCGGGGCAGAGGCAAGCAAAGGAAAGAGCAGCTCCCCCTCTCCCTTCCTCACCAAGCCCCCATGTCCCCAGGCCTGAGAGCCCACTGCTGTGCTAGTGCTACCATGGGGCCTTCGGGCACCACTTCCCAACTGCTGCTCCCAGGTCCAAAACACCCCGTCTGCCTCGGTTTCCCCACAGACCTCACATTTCACACTCGTATGCAGCCACCAGCTGCAGCTGCCCCCAGCACAAGATGCCCCACACGCTGGCCCCACTGCCCAGCGGCCAGCCCTCCTCCACGGACAATCCATGGACACCACCAACAACCAGCACAGGGCTACAGCACATTAATGGCCACTTAGCTCTTACGATAATGGGAGAGTGTATCTGTGCAGCAGTAATAAGTTTCAAAGCAATGTGGCAAAAAGTGAGGTGAGAGCAGTGACTTCCCAGCACTGTGAAGCAGGTTGCAGCCTTGTGGCTTCCTGGGAGCATGGCAGGTAGGTGGTCGCCCCTT
>NW_010103374.1:31442-72886 GCF_000699245.1 Pterocles gutturalis | reverse complement strand
GTGCCCCTGGGCGTCCCCGTTGGGCCCCCAGCCGCTGGCCGGGCTCTGCTCTGCCGCCGTGCAGCCGGCGATGATCTTTGCTGGGGCCGGCTGATGCTCTTGGGAGATTATTCCTTAATAGGCTGATCTCTGTGCTAGCGAAGGAGCGAGGAAGGGAGGAATACATTATCAGCTCTGATCTGGCATTACAGCGTGCTTGCTGCTTTGGTTCTGCCTCCCAAAAGCAGAATTAATTGCTGGGCTAGCAAATGCAGATAAATCAATGAGCTCATACCACATTTATTTTCTGTAGCTATGCACTGGGCTCCTGGCAGCTTAAACCAACAGCAACACCCACTCCTGCTCTTGCCAAGGACTACCTGCAGAAAGGAGTGGTTGCCCAGTGGGCAGGCAGGCGAGGTGGTGGCACAGCTACAGCAACGACCTGGAGCCAATCATCATCACAACCAGCAGTATTTCTGCCCCTTTTCAGCATTTAAGACAACTGTCAAGCCAGACCCATTGTGTAACTTATCTTTCTAGATTTTCTAAAATAAATGCCTGAAAGACAGGATACAAAGAGGAGGCAGAACACCGGTACTGTGTGAAAAGAAATGTCATTTTATACTATAGACTTATTTACAGCAAACTCTGTGACTTGACAACGGTGTCTACAGCAACAAAGAAAATAAAACAGTCAGTCGTTACCAGTATGCTCTTTTTGGGTGAAATAATAAAGCAAACACAAACCTCAAACCAGCCTCAGGCTGCACAGAAACCGCTTTCTAGTCTGTGCTTTCCCACCCAAGGTCCCCCAGCTCTGCTCCCCAGCCCTGGTGCCGCGCAGGTCAGCCATGACCACCAGCCGAGGCCTTTGGCCAGGCTAGGTGTAAATCCAGGCACTGGCCCTTCCCTCCGCTGCACCGTGTGTAGAAGGTACCTACCACAGCTCAGAAAATCAAACAGCTGAGAGATGTAATTAGCATGGCTGTATTTTTTCCTGTTAATTACATCTCAAATTTAACACAGCAATTTTTTTTTCTCCCCACCTTTTAAAGTGTTCTTAATGGATTAACTGGAAAAGAAGCAAGCAAACATCCCTTTTCTCCCTGTGCCTGGAGTGCAGTCCTCGTTGTTAACGGGAACGGTAGGAGGGGCGGCCGGCCAGGCTGACCTGACAAGGGGTCTTCCCTCCCAAGGTGCCCACCCCCCTGTCCTGGCCCTTGCAGCACCGTGTCCCTGCAGCGCGGTGCCCTCCACCCTACACCCCAACACATCCTGGGACAGAGACCTCCTCCAGGAAAAGCACGGCCTGCAGGAGGGACACGAACTGCTGAGCAACGTCAGAGCTTAGAGCAAGCCTCTGTGTTACTTTGAAAAACTCCATCATTGCTTCATCCTACTCACACGAAAAATGGAGATAATAGCCATTCACACTGTCTCCTAGGGACCTCCAAAGACAAAGATTCATGGAAACATGCTTTGCTGTTGATCTTCTCTTATTTTGACTCTCACTCACCAGGATTTGTTGTTCTTTTCTCTGGCAGACTGAAGGCTCAGGTAAGCCAGGTGCCCCATCCAGCCTTGGTGTGAGCCCAGGCTGCCCCGTGGATGCTGCCCCAGTGGCATGACATCCTCCTGCAAAACAGAATTCATGCGTCACAGGAGGAACAGGTGACATCTTACCTTTTATCCAGTATTTAAAACCCTTGTAATGTGCAAACATCTTATGAACAGAGACACCGGGGAACCAGGCTGCGGGACGGCTGCCCATCAGCGTGGTTTCCTCAGCCGACGTGTCTGCAGGAGCAGCCGATCACACTCGGGCAGCCCTGAGCCAGCCTCACATCAGCTTGTGTCCAGCACTCTGCAAACCCTTACCCAGCGCTGGAAATTATTCATGGCCAGGCAGCTGTTTGCTGTAAAACACATTTCAGGTTCCAGCTGCTCCCTGAAAAACAAGCAAAGCTAACAACAAATCCTCTGTCACCAATACTGTCTTGTTCTTAACAGGTCTGACATGCCAATACTGCTGATACTTGGATCAAAAAAACATTTCAAGTAGGAACAAAAGTTCTGGATTGGTACCAGCCATTTTTTTTCCAGTCCGAAACCCTATTTAATTATTTCCATTATGACATTGCCCATTACAACCTGAAACGTTGTTTTATCTGTGTGCACATCTGCACCTCCTGTTCATGCCTAGAATCTTGTACAGCTTTCTAACTTAAAAGTAAAAAAAGGTCAGCATAACCTCCTGTCAGGCACAGGAATGAGTTTGGGAACAGACAATTAGCTGGACACTCAGTTTCAGGTGCACAACCTTTTGCTATTATCTCAGATTAATGCACAATTGTGGTTTAATCTTTAGCCAAAACTCTTTCCTGATATGACATCATTCCTTTCTGCTTCCTAACTTCTTAAATATGTATTTCATCCATATAACTGACTGCAGCTGTCAAAAGCTGGGCAGATATTTTAACTGGCACTAGATTAGGATCTGTTGGAAATTATTGCTTATTTTTATGTTACTAGGATGAAATACACTCGGAGACAGCGGATCAGATCAAGATATACTTCTTAGACAAGCTGCAGTAAGTACTAGTTTCTGGTTTGCATGTTCATGAGAAGGAAAGTTATCTCTATGGGTAGTGCATGTTTTTTGGAACTGTTCTGAACACCATAAGCATAAAAGCAGCTTAATACTTTTTTTTTTTTTTTAATTAAGAGCTTTCCCCAAAAAGGACTTAGGCCTCTATTGTTTTCTTTCAGGGGGCAGGAGGAAGGGAATATTTTTAAGAAAAAAAATTAAATGCCAAAATGCTTGGATGAATGCTTTAAAATTACCACATGAATGCTTTATGCTTCTCTCCAAACAAGATGGCACGTACTGGTGGGATCCATCCCCTCTGGGGCACAGTTGTGTCTCCACTGGAGCAGCTGTAATGCCTCGGGGAGGTGACGATGCAGCAGGGACCCCCAGCACCTCTCTGCATCTCATGAAGCACTGCAGCAATGTACCCAGGTCAAAATCTTTTGGTTTTTCATTTGTCCCAAACAGTCAAGGAGAGCTGATATGGACACACTCCAGTGGTTTGCATCTGAAGTGGCTGGATGTTGATTACAATAAGACACTTCATATTATTATTTTCACTATTCAAGAATAATAATTCTTGCTTTACGTTCTTGAGCTGAGGAGTTCTGGATAATGGAAGACATTGGATTCACGTTATCCATGTGTGATATGCAAGTAGCAATGTGTGCTACCAGCAGACAAGTAAGAGAGCAGATAGACGCCTTACCTGAAGCTCTTGCCCTGTGTCATATGCCAAGTCCCAGTCCCACAGCCACTCACCCATGAGCCGCTCCAGCAGTGTGGGCACAGGAACTGCTCCCCAGTGAAAAGCCATTCGGGTACATGCTGGTCGGCTGCATCGGGCCCAGATGTGTGTGTGTGCGCTATCTCCACTGGAAAGGACAGCTCTGAAAAGCTTACTCGCACAGCACTTAAGTGATTTCCAAGATTAATTTCCAAGGAACAAGCATTTTCTGCTTTTGGGCAAAACAAAATGAGATTGAAAAATCACCCTGAGGTTCACATGGCTTAGCTTTATCTTTAGCTTATGTAACCGCAGTGGTAGGTCTGCCACCAGCAAGACAGCTCTCATTGCCTGGAACAGGTTGAGGCTTAGTCTTAAAAATGCCTCAGCACTAGGCAGTGCAGTACAGAAACATATTTTGTGTTTAAAAATAGTCTCAACTGTTGGCAGAAGGGATTAAGCAAAGTTTCTTTTCCTTTATCAGGACAACATCACAGAGTGGACAAAGTAAATGGTAACTGTTGCTGCTCTGTGAATGAGGAAATACTGTTTTATCTAATTTACTGCAGCCTGAGGTGAAACATTAACTTAGCTTTGAATTATGATGGGATGTAAAATAGCCTGAACAAAAACATTGCTGGATTTTCTTTGGAGGACATGAACTTAGAGGTCTTCAAAACTGAGTTTGAATGACATCACGACACACGCCTTTCTTTTTATTGAAGTATTCACTGAAATGTTTACCTTTGGAGTTGATTATTTTGAGCACTGTGGAAATAAGGAAAAGAAGCTTTATATAATGGAGGTTTGCCAAAGGACTATGAAAATATTTTAAAGGGATAAAAAGAAATAATCGCAGACTTACCTTCAGTTTTGCATTTCATAAGATAAAGAAAAGGTCTTAACAGCATTTACACAGTTCAGTACGTGCTACCTGCAGAGTTCCCTGCCCCTTCTGTGTGTGACGGAGCTGGCGCTGGCTTCCCACAGGCTCTGGGTCGCAGCCAGATCGATGCTCCTCGTGCGTCTGGGATAAACTACGTTTCAGGCCACTCCTTCTCAGGGTCATTCTTGTTCTTTAAAATGTGTCAGGGACATATGCCCGTATGCCAGGGAATATACACACCAAACCAAAGAGGAAATTACGGAAGGGAGGAAGAAATCTGACATTTTTGCTCATGTGATTATTTGTAGTTTAAATGTTTTACAGTATAAAGCACCTCCAGCCCTGGCACAAATAAAATAAGAAGTTCCTGTTACCAAAAATAATTGAAACTGGTGGAGAACACGACCTTTGTTTAGACACTGATAACTATCTGACAGAGAGAAAACGTCTGGTGTCCTTAACGGCCCTATAGCCTATTTACTGCTACACCTACTGTCACGTCACCCCTGAAGAAGTTATGTAGAATCTGGAAAAGTACTGACTAGTATGTCCCGATGGGACCCCCACGGCACCCTGGCAGAGACCCAGAACAATGATTAAAAAAATCACTAAATATATACCATATATCAAAAGGGTTATCTCTAAGAGAAGGAATAAAACTAACTTTGTCACTCCTGCAATTATTTACAGTTTATGTCTGTTGCCACATTAAAGTAGTTACCACTCAAATAAAAATGGCTAATGAGAGAAGCTACGCCAGCACCCCAAAATATGCTGTGCAGGTTTTGTTTGAGCCTGGCAACCCTGGCGAATTGTAACCATTGTTCAGAGCTGCTGGATTGCATTACATGGTACAAAGGAGAGAGTGACAGCAGTGTCCCCAGCCTCTCTGCCAGTGGCTCAGGTGCCACCCTGGCTAGGGTTAGCTGGCTCTCCCTGCGCCTCGTCTGCTGACAGTGCTTTGGGGAAATTAATAGCTACTCTGGGAATGCTGCGCGCTCCTCCCTGTAATGTCCCACCAAGCACACTCTGGAGACAGAAACCCGATGGCATATCGCATTTGCAAGGGAAAATTTAACTCTAATAAAGATTAATACATGGGGACTCGCCACCACATTTCTTCTAATTGCTTTTCATTAACATTCTCGGCAACCTTGAACAAACAACACAGTCTTTTGTTTTTCTGTTTGCCAGACAGGGACTGTATGAGGCACAGCCAGCTCTTGCTCTATAGGAGCAGAACATTTTCCCTATAGCCTCCTGTACCGAGGTACTCCAAACTCTTTGATCCCCACATGTCCTGTAACAGCCTCTGCGTAGAGGAAAAATCTGCACTGCAAAGTTGGAGCAATGCAGTGTGAATTATTTGGGGGTGAAACAAGAACAATTATCCTTTTGCTTTGGTGAACTGGGGCCATCTGCAGAGCAGTCCGGGAGCCGCTGCCTGGGACCTGGTGCTGGGGTTGGCCGCGTGCTCTGGGAGCACCATGTCTTGCCTGGCTCCTCCCTGGCCAGCTCAGCTCACCACAGTTTCACTGAGGCCCCTTGAAAATATTTTCTGGGACATGGGACTTCCTCGGGGAACAGGCAAAAGGTATAGTGCATTTGTGTCAAAGAAAATAACTGTATGTAGAAAGAAGGAACTTGTGAAAGACCAGACCAACTCATGGTCTGATTCTCATGTGGTTAAATCCGTCCCCTGCAACTTTCCAGCTAAAGCTTTATAATTTCTTCTTGTACTGGTTTGCTTTCACCCTGCAGATCCTCCCTTATCCATTGCTCTAAAAGCTAAAATACATTTTCATAACTGCCTAAGAGCCCCTACTCACAGCCAAAGACAGCACTGCACTAGCATGGCTGTGCCTTCACCTGACTACCGAACACCAACAACAGCCCCAAATACCCCGGGATGTTGGGCAGCTCAGCTGCAGATACCAGCTGGCTGTTCCTGTAAGCTCAACATGAGCAGTGCCAGTAAAGGAGCCTTTAAAGGCTATTTTATTTTAATGAATGACATTTTGGTGTTAAGAAAAAAAAATTGTACTGGGAAATCCAGACTACACTGTGTGGTGGGATTTTCTGGGCAACGTTAGTGACTATAAAAACTATTAAGTCATTCAAATAATGACAATACTGGATATTTTGCCCAGGAGTGGGGGAGCACTTGGAGGTGCTTCAAGCCATGGGGTGAGTACAGCCTATTCCCCATGGAGATCTCAGACCATTTGCTTGTTTCTGTGCCAATACCCCAATATCTGAAATTCCATCTGTCTTCTGGGTCAGTTCCCAACTGTGCATGTGCTGTGGGTGGAAGCTGAGGGTTTGGGAGAGCTGCAGTGCTGCCTCATTGAAAATAAGGAAGAAACCCACATTGCCATATGTCAGTGCACTAAAAATACCTGGACCATAGGAGACCAGCCAAACAACATCTATTTCTCCCCTCTTTGCCAGGTGCTAAAAAAAGCCAAAGGAGAAAAATCCCAGCACGGGGAACAGGTTTGACCAGCTTTGTCACATTCTTGTGCTCTCCCTGCTCTCTATCACAGACCCAGACAGGGTTCTGTCTATCCCTCCCAGACTTTGTCAGTCCCATGAGGCACCTCCAGTCCCCTCCCCAGGGAGCTCTAGCCCACTGCTGTTAACCTTCTCCAACTACAACAACACATCTTCATCCTTCATGGACCTGTCCTTGGAGGGAGGGAATAGCTAACGCAGAAGGACTCACCTACTACGTGAAACACGGGCCCAGTTCCCAGCTCTGTCACTGTTACCTCCACAATCACACAGCTTTTCTCAGCTCCTACACAAACCTGGGCACAAGGCAGCACCTCCCGGCCTCACTGGGGGCTCTGGAGATACACACAGGAGACAGCAAGGTGTTCAGATGCTGTCAACACAGAGGTCATACAAGTATTATAAATACTGTACCCAACCCATAGGAAAGCTACAGTAAAGGAACAGTACATCTCTCCTTGTCTATTAAATTTTTGAACATGGCTTTTACTGTATCTAAAATTACCTACAGGTCTCTGCAATGGCACACCCACTTCTACAACAATCTTTCTTTGCTTTTTGCCTTGCTGGGCCAGACTGCTCGAACCCTGGAGTATCCTCTTCACAGGCTGTAATGTAATTTCAGTTCCAAATGGGGATTAAATGTGCTCTCCGAATTTTTAAGTTCTGAAATTCTGTTTTTGGACTTTGAAGCTGCCAAAATCTAGATCATGTTTTCCTGGTTTTGCATTGCTTAAGCTTTTAAATGTTCTGTTAATTTTAGTTTATTGTTAAAATCACTGCAAGACATTGCTCTGATTGAAATCTCTTACCTTCTTTTCATTTCCAAGTGTCTCGTTTGCTTGTGTCTAGCTGTTTCATTTGAATACAAAAGGAGACTGATCTAGAAAACAGTTCAATAACTTACTTGTAGCAGGTATCCTTAAAGATTTTAGCATTACGATATCATGGCTTACTGCAAAATAAAACAAATGTAAGGCAAATTAACTACTTTAATTTTGAAAAATCTGAAACAAAAATTGAGAACAACTTAGAAATATTTTTGCAGCTTGGTTTGTCATAGAAACACATAGGTTTTTCCAAAGAGTTTTACTAATTATCAACTACAGCACAGATAGATCTTTTCTCCCATCAGTGCAATACCCACCCACTAAAACTAGTATTATTTTTCTTACATACAACTGGTTGCTAACATAATGGCAAATAGTTTTCCACAACAGCTTATGCCATGTGAAGGAAACGTGTCTGTTGCACTTTCTTACATTCTGAGTTCTCTAAAATTTAGAATATGTGTTCAGACAGAAACACTGTGTTGACTTCTGTCTCCTTGTTTACTTACATTGTTATATATTTTCAATTTATATTGATTTATAAGTAAATCAATAAAGTAATTAGAACAAAAAGGTTGGAGAAGGTTCTGTGAAAATGTCAACAAAGTCAATCTAACCCGGGATTGTAAAATCAATCTTTGATTTTTTTTTTTTTTTTTTTAAATCAACACTTTCCAATAACTTACTATCCTTCTGGACAGTTCTGAGTCAGCATGAACTTTTCACAGACATCTTAACAGAAGAGTTCACCCTACATTACTAACAGTGGTCCCTTCACCTCCATCCTTTACAACATCAGGGTACATGCTCCTTGGCTTTCCCTGCAAATACATGAAGACAAAACACATCATATAAAAAACCCAGGAAAATAGCAACTTGGCTTTATCATTCTTATGCCCCCTCCAGTCACAGGCAGACAAACCTGAGATGTGGCTTGGGTTTCGGAGACAGTGTGGACATGGTCACAAGAAAATCTGTGGCAGAGGGAAGGATGGTCACAGGGTTTCATGAGGAGTGTTCAGGCTGACCAGGATGGCCTCATTGTTACGTTTTTTTAATCTGGATTCCTGGCCCTGCGTGAGGGTAGTAACTATCTGGGCTGATTTTCTTCTGCAGCCAAACTTCAGGTCAGAACCGATTCCTACAACTGAAACATTGCTTTGTTGTGCTGCAGCCCTGTCCCTGTTCTCCATTTCACAGCAGCTGGCTGTGGTTGCAAATCCCAACAAGAAGTGACTTCAGAAGCGTCCCAGGTTTTTAAAGGAAATACTCCCCTCTCCCCAGTACAGAAGCACTGCCAGCCCCTTGCAGAAGCCCTTGTCCTGAGCCAGGAGTGCAGATCGCCCTGGTACCACCTTGGCTCTTCCACTGGCCTCTGCGTGCAGCATGGGGGGCTGCCTACGCTGGGCCAATGCAACCCGAGGGACAGGACAGCAGGTCAGTTCCCAGGGGAATGTCACAATCAATACAGCGACTTAGTGCTGCCAGGAGGCACCTTCCCCCGTGGGGGTTTCCAGCCAGAGCCCCACAGCGATTCCGGGTCCCTACAATAACAGATGGAGAAAGACACACTTTTCTTTTGCGAGACAAAAAATAAAGTTTAAACATAACAGGCTGAAAATAACCACATGCGTGGAGAATCTGGAGATCCTCAGTTCCAGCTCCTGGAGGGTAACCAGGACAGGTGTCCTGCTTGCAAAGAACCAGCCTCTCCTGGCCAAGCAGCAGGGGTAGGTCCATGGCCAGCTCTCCACTCAATCAGGACACGCAGGATTTCTAGTCAGGCAGCTCCCATGCCGGATCCCATACAGTGCAGACCTGATGCGATGAAAGGACACAAAATTTTGCTTCAGTTCTATTTCTGTGAATTAGAAATAATGAATTTCCTCTAGATTCTGTTCTTCGAAGGTCACCTTCCCTACTCTTAGATATATTTTTAATGACCACTTTTATTAAAAAAGTATTACATGGACCTGCTTTTATTAATTAGTTCTCAAAGCCAGCTGTTGAAGGCGTTTCTGTATGAAAGTGGTTAAGTTAGCACTGTGTGACACCTGACATCTTCCCCTCAGACAATTCAATGCGACCCACGCTGGAACGCGCCTGCTCACGTGCTGGCCCTGGCAGTGCAGGCTGAGGGATCTCGGTGACATCTAGCGTTCCCCGCGAGAGCCCGGCAGGCGGCACACGCCGCTGCACACAGAGCTTCCTCGCTGCCTGCTCACACCCTGTCTTCAGAAATCCAGACATTTCTTTATTGGCTGCGTAAACAAACTTACTTAAGCATGAGCTGTAAATTACGATGAGGGTAATTAATTTTTACAGAAACCAAACCTATTTTCCTAGCTGAAACACGGCACATGGAATAAGTGCCACTTACGTGGCACCTAACACGTTAATTCTGAGAAGAGCAAGAATCATTATTGGGATGCTTCCTGTTAGCTAACCTGACAGCAGGGTCTGTGCTATGATAAGGTACAAGCAGCATTAAATTTTCATGCTGTTATTAAAAAAAAAAAGGCAACGTAATTTAGAGCAAACAAGAGGCAGCTCACTCCCATTTGATGACTAGTCTTTTTTTTCAGATCTAAAATCAGAACAGTACACATATATACAGATACGATACACCCGGATTTGTTAAAGGTGAATGCAGGTGAAGGAGCTAGACGTTTTATGTACATACGTATTTATCTGAGCCTCCCTTGTTTTCTTTTTTAAAATATTTGAGAGCTATCCCACACTCTGGTTATTCCAGAGGCTGAAAATGTGTCTGGCTCTTAAGAGAGCAACTGGTATAAACGAACAGGAAACCCCCATGGGGAGGTGACCGCACCTGCCCTCCTCCATCTGAATCACCCTAACTCCTGACTTGCAAGATGCACATTTTTGGGACAGAAATCAAAGAGAGAAACTGCCACTGGAAACCTGTATGTGCTTACCTGGGGGGTGCAGACTGGTGTGACCACTGGTCTGACACGTAAGGATGCGTCACTTCAGCTGCCTCGATGCTGTCAGCTGGAGACGAGCAAATACCATGCTTCAGCTGACACACAATTTCATTGTACTTACTCCGTGAGCAGTTGATAAAAGGATGGCTATCCTCGACTGGCCTGTTGTGGTTGATAACCTCCCATGTTAACTTGATGATTTAAATACATTAATACCGTTATTACCAATACCTTGACAATTTGTTTTTACGTTAACTGCTTTTTTATTATGCTTTAACCTTTAATTCACGTCACACAGACAATTACCAGCTATGTCTTCAAATTTGGTAATTTCTGTTTATTTTTAATAACATTTATTTAAAGACCTTTTCTTATGTGTTCCCTCATTTGGCCTAAATGACTGATGATCACGCTGGGCATGAGTCACCTTGTCCCATGGCCTTGTGCACGTCCTCTGTACTCATCTGCTATCACTCTGTTGCCCGTCACCAGTTTGAATTTTCTGCACAAAGGCAAAGCAGTTTAAACAATCCTGAGAACTCAACCGAGGGGCACACGCTGTAGTTTCAGACAGACTACAGCTAGGGAGAAAGGCAGAAAGTTAGCAAGCTGTCCTCTGCAGCAGAAGGGCTCTGCTCCACCCAGGCTTGCCCCTCTTGGAGTTGATCCCAATGATGATAATACAGTACTTCTTCCCTTGGAGCAATTAATTAAATTAAATCTAGGTTGCAGGGCAATAGATACCTGTTATCCCACAGTGCTTCCAGTCCTCACTTTGCCCAGCATGCTGCATGATTTCTGGTTTTTTTGTCTCAGGTGCATCTCCTGGCCCCAAATGCAAGATAAGAGGTAGCTCTTAACTTCTGCTTGGGCAGGGAAGCAGATTGTAATGCACCAACACATCCAGGCCTCCTCCCTTCCCAGCTTTGCTGGACCTGCACAGATAAGCAAGGATTACAGAATTAATTTTGCAATAAGAAAAAGCTATTATTGTCTTCATAAGTAACCTTTTTTACATGCTGCATTGTGGCACATGCCTCAGTTTCACCCTACACGCTCTGGAGGATGTTCCCAGAGATGCTGTGGGGACAGTCCTTGCTGCCAGGGTGTGCCTGCCCTCTTCCCCGCTGTCCCTTCAAACCATCACATGCAGCGCCCTAGACCACACCGTGCTTAGCCTGCAATGGTGATGGGCTGAGAATAAAGTCACAGGTGTCTAGTCTCTCACAGCAGTAACTAAGCCTTTGGACAGCCACTCGAGCGAATCTGGTGCTGAAAAGTGAATAAAAAGCCTACGCACGTGCTGGTGAGCCAGAGTCTACTTTGCCAGCAGCAGCTGGGTGCACATGGAGCCAGTGAGAGGTGCTGAGCAGGCAGCTTCAACCGCTTATCCGTGCAGGGACAGCAAGCAGTCAGGTTTGGCAATTTCCACAGGGAACTGTTCTCTCTTCTGAGCAGGCTGGCGCCTCGGTGGCAGAGGCAGCTGTCCCCAGGCCGCTCGCTCCCTGTCTGCGCAGCCAAGAGCTGGCTGGGAGCAGCGGTCAGCAGGGCAACGCAACCTGGTTAGGCACTGGAGGGAGACCAATACCACGTTTCACACAGACATCTTTATTTTCACATTTCTGCATGGATGCAAGAGAATGTTTTTTCCTGGGATGGGCTGGTTAGACATATTATACCCTACAGAATGGAGTTTAGCAATTTATATATATATATATATGTACACACATATATATAGTCTTGCAAAATTTCTTCTGCATTTCTCCATGTGTCAAAATGGATGTTTACAACAAACCAGAGCTAAAGGGACACTGCGAGGTTTTATTTTGTTCTCTAAAATAGAACAGCACTTGCATTTTTCTTCAACTTGATTGCCTGTTCTCCAGGTTATACTTGAGCAAAAATGCTGAAGAGAAAAAACATGCCTATAAGCTTTCAGTTTTTACTACTCTGAGATACTATCAGTGATGCAGGTAACATTTTTAACTTATTTGCACAAGGGCCAGACTATCAGGTGTCTGTCACCGCACCAAATACAGGAGCAGCCACAGCACACTGCAGCGGTCTGTCTCTATGCAGATAAATACGAGTTTACAAGAGTCCTGCTTCAAAACGTTCCGCTGTAAATTTGTAACCTGACAGTGTCCCTTAAGAAAAAAAGTACATACTGGGCTTAAGAAAGGACACCTTCCTACAGATATTTTCTTTTTATTATTAAAACCAACATTTTTTAAACCATTCAACAAAATGTAATACAAATGACTGTTGGAGAACAGCATCTGTAGGAGTGAAGCTATGCACTGCTGCTCCATTAACATGGCTTTAATTATCACCGTTTACATTATTTGCACATTTCCTTAGGTCTTTCATGGCATTACAATGAACAAGAAAAAAAAGGTTCTTACACTGCTACTACCATCTCCATCTCATCAGAGGTCACACACGGACACAAAGATGTTTGTTCTCAACATGTGTCACAGCCAGGCAACGCCAAAGTTCTGCCCACAATGCTCGAACCTGAGGAGATCCGTACCTCAGGGTTATAGCTTGACTTGTGATTACTCACAGTATTGCAATGCATTCAAAATTAATAGGGAAACAAACATCCACGGTAACAGGCACGTTACTTTTTTTTTTTTTTTGCATGATCATTAATCACATTCCTATTTTTCAACAGATTGTTGCCTAAAATGCATGTTAGAAAGGCTTTTTTTTTTTTTTTTAGAAAACGCTGGCATGAAGATGCAGACTAATGTTTGTAACTAATGAAACAGACTAATGATTCAGACATTATTTAAACATTCACAACTTTGAGAAAATGTGCACAGCTGATAGCACTGACAGATAGTCTAACTGTAACTTAAAAGCCAGCATAGTAACTACCTTCCACATACTGGCAGCAGGATTTATGATGGTAGGAGATTAGAGCAGCATACTATGTTTTATTTAGGAAGCTGTAGTAGTAAGTATTTGCCATAAATATTTCAAGCCCCATTTATGAGCTATGGGAGGCTTTGCAAGTTTACAAAGTAACATTCACAGCAAACATAAAAAACAAACCCAAAGACACTTCCATGCAGAGTATGAGTCTCTCACAGTCACTGGATCTCTGTCATCTGGTGTCTGGAGCACACGTGCCGTATACACGTACGCTGCTCGTGGAAAACCCAGAGGCCTTCTATGCACTGATGCATACCAGCCTCTAGCTGATATCAGAGACAAACACGGGATAGTAAATGGTTTTGCAATGGCAATGACGCCGCCACAGACAGAACTGACAATTACAGACGTGTGAGAATACAACTGTAGGGTACCACTTGGCAAATCCTCCTGTCTCAGCTAGAGCGGACTTCAAGGTCAGCAACCCACAGCAGAACATCGGGTACGCACAGGTGAGGTCTGGACTCCCGCAAGACCAAAACCGAGGCTTGTTATGCCTCAAGGGCAGAACCAGGACCAGTGCGGCTTTCAGCATCTCCCTCTCTGCCTAACACACCCCCATCGTTACTGGGAGCTGAAAAGCGACACAGTGGAGCAGAACAGGAGATGCCGAAACTGCAGGGTCACTAATGGGGGGCTGATTTCAGCAATGCACTTAAGCACACAGCGAGAGGAACACCCAAATGTTTGAATTGTGTTGCCCAATCGGGGCCACGCTCAATAGGAAGCGGTTAGAGCCCCTAGGACACGGGCACCCCTGCGCCCTGCTAGTGGAGACACAGGAAACACAGCTGAAGCCAAACTCATCACAGTATCTCCAGAGATTAATTTCGCTTCAGGAACCATGGTATCATACAATTAATAATGTTTTCTTTTGAAAAGGGCACATGAAAATCTTGCTAACTTTTCAGGTTTTGTGTGCCACGTCATGAGCACATTTGGAGCAACAGTCAGAGGAGAAAGGCACTGTGCTAGCCCAATGCAAATGCTTGTCTTCCATTCTCCTGACCGCCCTCCCCTCAGCTGGAGTCAACTGCTTAGACTGACAACAGACAGATACTGTTGGGGGGGGGGGGCAGGGAAAGCAGGTTATCATTATATTCAATTCTGTCATTTGCTAAAGTGACTGCAAGAAGAATCAAGAAGGAACAGTGTAAACATTGTGCCTTATTCCAGCTACAACTGATGTCTTTATCAAGTGCCTATTAAATAAAAACTAAAGAGACAATACCGGACATCTGGGGAACAAGGCTACTCTCACAGCATCGCATCACTTCTGTAAATCACACCACGTTACTGGAGTTGCAATGCTCTGTATCACTGCTAGGAAGGAATTAATTAATGGTATTTGTATGAAAGGCAATGAACAGGATAGACTGGGGTGTCATTCCTGCATACATGTAACTTCCCTCATTTGAATGGCACTTGTGATGGCAAGTGGGCAAATTAAAGGCACAAAGTTAAGACCACATAGAAGTGTATGGAGGAGCACAGTGACAGGGGAAAATATCCCATCTTGGGAAACAAGCGTAACATTACACTAGTACTGACCAGACCTACTTCAATAATCAGGAATACTTCAATAGATTCAATTTTTATAAAACATAGGGCTACAGAAATGAGGCATTCTATATATTTCATACTATAAAAAGCTTCCACTCATGTAATTTTTAAAATATATCTTCACTGCTAACAGTATATTTGTAATATAATATCTGATATAATAAAAATATATGCTTACTGGATGGGAGCGGTGTTGCACTATGGCAGGGACTCTCCTTCCCGTGTGGTTCAAGCAGCTGGAAAAGTTGGCTGTTCCCTCATTCCCTTGGTTTCTCAGCCATCGGCTGGCTGGAGACTGCAACAGCACTCCGGTATATTAACTTTCTTAAGAGTCCTTTACAAAGCAGGCTCTGAAACGTTCCTCAGCTGACAATCTACTGGACCAAATCCAACCTTGATGTAAATTCACTGCATGACTCTTTCTATTTTTCTAATTAAAAAACCCAAACTCCCAAACCAACGCTCTATTTGGTGTTGGTAAGGAAATGGGACTTGTGCAAGTCATGCAACTGCATTGTAGGAAAAAAAATTTTGCTATAAAAAATGTTAAATTAGCCAAAGGGATATATGGGCCTGGCGGCTGATTCTGAGACTAATAGCAACTAAGTAGCTCCCAAATAAACTTACAGGGCACTTTGTGAGTGCCCAGGTCTGCACGTAGAAACACAGCTGCATCATCTGGGCCCTCTTCTGCACCAGGTAAAATTGGAAAGCTTAAATAAATCCATAAAGTGGGTAACACCTTACTGTAACTTCCAATGGAAAAATACAAACATTCAAATGATGAATTTAGGAAGCATGTGCCAAACTACACCCAAAGGACCATAGCACATGACCACGGTGCTGCTGACACGCACACAGGAGAATCACTTGGTGTCCCACCACGTGCTGGGACCAGAGCAGGTATTCATCTTCCTGAACCAGCCCTTATAAACCTGCCCGGTCTTGCAAGAACTTACTATAATTGAAATGAATTTGTTCAGTAGTCTGAAATGTATATGTGCAACACATTTTGCTCCTTTCTGGCTCACCCTGGCATGAAGATCCTCTAGTTAACGTGTTCAGGAAAAACTCCACCAAACTCAGCATGGTGGCACCAGTGCATGTGAGAGGAGAAGCGGGATCTCTGCAGAAATGGGGATACGGGCTACACGGGCTGTCTGTGTAACGTCCTATGTACATTCACTGTTCATTGCTTACAGACTGCCCTGGTAGATTTGATTTTTGTCAAAGCAGATTAACGCAAGGCATTCATAAAACATTTTGCCATATGGTAGTATGGACCGAGCTTGTCATTGCAATAGATGGCCGAGTAAGCTATTGACATATGCTATCATATGTAATCAAGCTTGCTAGAGTAAAAGCAGGACTTATGCCTAGCAAACAACACTGTACATTACTCATTGAACTTTGAGTAGCAGTTCTCTCATCAGGATTTATTAAAATATTCACATGCTTCCAGAACGGAACAAAGGTCCATCGGCATCTCTTGGGGAGAAGAGGTGGGACCACTTGCATTCGGTTGCCATTTGGTTTGAGATGTCATACAAAATCCTCGCACACTGAACATGGCTGAATTGTAAAAAGCGTTCACCCAGAAAGAGGTCTCTGTTACACAGAAAGTCTCTGATTCCTCCAGCGCTTGCCAGACACTGTTACATCACGTTCTCAAAGAGCTGTAAGGATCGCATGATATTGTCGTCCTGAAAGCAATGAGAAGACACTTTCATAAAAGCAGCACTGAAAGCATGACTCGTAGCTTTGCATGGCACAGGAGGGGCTCTGCAGCTACTGCAGGCAACAGCCTTGCTTCCACAATGCCCTTCTTCCTCAACGAGCTGGAACTGATCCGTGATCAGGGCCTGATCCAGCAAAGCAGTCGTCTCCCTTTGACACCTTAGCTGGCTCTTCTCCTAAGCCTGACACGCAGCATGGGCTGTGCTTTACTGCAGAAAACCAGACACCAGCACTGAGCTGGGGACTGTGCTGAACCCTCAGACTTCAGTGCCCAACCGCATCTCATTGATTCTGAACGTGCAAATATGCACTCAGCTAATATGCTTCTAAAGTCCACACGAAATTGCAGGTTTTGAACTGATAAGCAAGCTGCCTTGAAGGACCACTTCATCCCAGAAATACAACCAGGTCAAACCTAAGAGATGCAATCTCAGCCTCTCCGAGGTTCCTAGATCCAAACAAGAAAATTGGAGACACAAGGGAAATCCCAGATTGCTTTTCATGAAGCCTCAAAACTGTATAAGCAGAGTGATATTCAAAAACATAATGATGATTTCTCCTCCAGGAATTCTGTTATTCTAAAAGTTAGAATGACTGTTTGTCTGTAATGTGAAAATAATTTTCCCCATTGAGCAACTGAAGAGATCTACTGCATCTCATTCCTCTGTCTTCCTTTGAGGCTGCATCTGTCTCACCTCTAGCACAGTCTGGTGGGTACTGGTACAAGGTACCTTGCATGGGAAACCAATCGTCCTCTCCAGAGCAATGCTAACAGTTCACTGCACATGAGCCCTATCCTCAGACACGGCAAAGGCAAGCACTGTAGTGCACTTTGGTTTGCTTTTCATAAAGACAAAAAAAACCGCCCATCTTAGTGTTGCAGGTCTTAGTGCCGTCTCTCAGGAAAGCACACGTGACTGTGCATCGGTCTGCACAGCCCCTAGTGCAAGTACCTCAACAGAAGGAACCAAACCCATGCTGGGGCACAGCATTAAACAAACTCTAACGGTTAAAAGCAAAGCAAAGCAAAGCTGCTTCCATACTGAGACCACTAATCACAAACGCGCATCCAGCCTGAAGGCAAATTATGAATGTGAAGAATAATGCATAACGCAAACGGTGAAATTAAAGACAAGGCCACAAATGAGCTAAACAATCAGGAGGGACCGAGAAAAAAATTATCCTTGTATTACGCATCTGCTAACAAGGATTTTGCCTCCTGGAGTCCCTGACTGAGAAGTAATCTGGATGTTGCCAGAGCCAGACACCACAGAAAGAACAGGAAGCCAGCCTAGACCTCTACAGTGAGCATCTTCACATCGCTCAGGTACAGAAGAGCTGTCTGATTGCAGAACAGGAACCAGGGAAATTAAAATACACAGGAGGGCTGGTATGCAAATATTTGCACCAATGTAAACATTCTAAAACGCACAGGCCATTACTGTCCTGATTAAATATCAGAGATATCTCTGAACAAACATTCACACAGTTAATTACAGCCTAAGACAACAGACTCTTGGCCAACTGCATGGTAATGCAGATGCTTGTAAATACCAGCAAATATTTATTACAGCCAACCTAATGTCAGGAATTTGCAAGAAAGAGCTTATTTCCAAAACACACACACAAAAAAACCATTGCTATGATGACAGCATTTGATTTCAATGTTTGACCATGTTTTCATGGTCAACTACAAGATTTTGAGAGACATTTAGCTCAGGGCAGTTCCAGCAACATGGCATCTGCTAATGACATCCAGGGGCAGCACACAGAAACAATATCAGCCTCTTAAGGAAAAGAAAAAAAAAAAAGGAAAAAAATTAAAAAGAAAGAAAAATACTACGGAAGTTTAAGGGTGTTAAAAGCTTTCTCTAGAGTTATCTGCTTGTCTACAGAATCAGGTACTGCGGTTCACTCAAGAAAATAAAGGCACTGGCCAGCAGCACTGCAAACAAAGAGGCCTTCTCCTGGGATCAGTCTGGCCCTACCTCCCCATTCAGTCACAGGCTTCATAGAGCACCACCAGGAACTCAATCTTGAAGCTTGCTTTTTCACAAAGCAAAGAAAACCTGGGATCATTAGCAGCATCTTGTTTCAAATGGAGTTTGTCCAAAGGGAAAGCAAATGCTGCGGCATGAGCTAGACGTTTCATTGCAGTTATCATTTTGTCCTTACCTCCTGACACGATTCAATAAACTCTTCTAAAGTTACAACACCATCTTTGTTTTTGTCCATTTTCTGCAAAATAAAATAAAAAAATATTTGTTTCTATAGGTAACGCTGCAATTGCAGTTTAATATAATATCTGATGCAATCCAAGTAAACCTAGGGCATTTCACAAGCTTAGATTACAGACTCAGTGTCATGGGATAAATTTGCCAACTGCTAAGGACTTGATTACTTTGGTATTTGGAGAACTTTTGAGGTCATCTCCGACTATTCCTTCCTTGACATACACAGCAACCTCAGCCCTTATTAGATCATTTATTTATTCGCTGCCTCGCCAACCAGCACCCATATTCCTGTCTCTCTTTACAGGCAGTTGAGAGAAGCAGCACCGAAAGGCTGCAACAGACTCAGAGGCTTCAGACTTGCTGGATGTGGCATTTCCCAATGCAAAGGGTCAGACTAAGAGACAAATGAGACACCTTTGGAGCCAGGAAATCAGCAGATACTAGCGTTGGGCTGACTGGCTGCTAGGGTTTACTCTGGAATATATAGTGAATATATAGTGGAGCATAGGATTGAATTTAGGGGTAGCTTTACAATTAAGTATCAGTGCATAGCTCAAGTGTTAAGAAAAAACACATCAAAAATCAAGTACCTGGAAGAATACTTCTACGTGCTGCCTTGGAGCATCTTCCCTGAGCACTGGATACGTGTATTTCCCCATCATATCATAAATTGCCTTTACGATATCCATCATTTCCTACAGCAGTGGCATACAAACACAAAAGGGAAATTAACAGAAATGACAGCCCAATTTTTTCCTTTACTGCCCTTTTCTTCACCCTCTTTCTCCTATTACAAAACAGCACAGAGAATGCCTGTACATGTGCACGCAGACAGATAGATGCATCACCAAATACAAGTTCATCTACAAAAAACAATCTCTGAACATGGCAGCTGCTGGGGGTGGTGCTGGGCTGCAAGCGCTGTGCTCGGTGCTGAGCACTGTGGCACCAACCTTGTCCCAGACCCTTCTCCGGGGCCAGGGACCTTCACGGTGGTCACTGGGCGTGCGGCCCTTCTCCACACATTGCACAAACTGCCACACAACTCCATGAAACCACAAACCCTCCAGGTATGCGCAGGAGTTTGGAGAAGGCTGAGCAAAATGTGTTTGGAAGCGTTCAGGTTACCATGCTCAAAACCAAGGCTTCCCACAAAGGGAACAAGCAATACCAGAAAAGAAGATAAAAACAGATGATAATGCGGGGTTTGGGAGGGGTGCTGGGGGCTTGTAGTGCTTCAGGTAAGCCCACACCATATCTCCTAGTGCAGCCAGAAACGCCTTGTGCCTCAGTCACCGAGTAGCTATTGTCACCATCACCCTCCCCTTCACAAAGGTTATGCTGCTCATAGACGTAACCAGGATTTTGCTCCTGGCTAAAGCAATCCATTAAAGGCACTATAATATAAGAAAAGATGACCACAAAATCACGCAATATAAGATCACTGTGCACTTTGCTTAGACACAGATAAATGCTCAAGTCCAGTATGATTTGCATTTAATTAGCTGCATGCAAAATTATTTGTGCTCTGCAACAGAAACCAGTTGGCTCTCCTCAGAAATCAACCACATTTGTCAGAACACCCTTACCTCCTTGTTTATATAGCCATCCTTATTGATGTCGTACAGATTAAACGTCCACCTTAGCTTCTCATGAACAGTTCCCCGCAACAGAATAGACAATGCCATCACAAAATCCTGGTTCAAGGCAGAGAGAGAAATGTGAATTTTCATAACACCCTCTTCTAAACTGCCTTCTTTATATAACGCCAATCAAAAGTTACCTTTTTAGGATAGAGCACATGGTTATCAATCTCTTCTGGCTCCCTTTTCCAAAAAAAGTGTCTTCTCTTACTAAACTCAATGGACATAGCAACCTGTAAGATGACCTGAGTACTGTCACACTAATGAATGTGTATGAGGTAACCAGAAAAACCAGAAAAGTCCTCAAGTACTCAACTGTAGCCACCGTAAAGGCCAAGCTTATGGTACGGGTTAGGCAGCTTAGCAAGGCTGGAAGGGAAGACCTAATGGGTGCTGCAGCCTTAAACCATCTCCTAAGCCCTGGGGTGAGGGGTGTGAAAACAGCATGGGCTAAACAGCAGATCCAGTCCAGGTCAGGCAGACCTAGACCCTGAAGTTGACAGGGCAGTGGCCACTCTGGCTCCTCAGACTTGCCAGGAACAGCACAGTACACTCAAGGCCACAAGCTAGGACACTTTCCTTGCTACCCATCTAAACTTATCATGCTCTAAACTCTACATACTGCATGAATATAAGTATGGCAAAATACATATCTGTTTCTTAAGAGCACTATGAGATGCTCCAGTGGCCATTTCCCTCCTAGAGATGGTCTGCTGCAGGATGGAGGCCCTTAGACAGCTGCTGCCTAGTTAAACACAGCTGGACTCTTAACTCCTGCAGTGGAAGCCGATGCTTTCTTACCCCCAGACCTCGGGTGCTATTGAAGGAGGAGGAGGAAAATCCAGCATTTTCTCTGTGACCACCCTGAGAGGGACAGAAAGACCCCAAACCTCTCTAACACTGGCAGCCTCAGGTTTTGTTCTCTGAGTAAAATCTGCCAGACTTGACCAGATGCAATTCCCACCACTAATTACTCAGTCTGGGACACAGCATTTTAACTGTATTTGTTTTTGTTTACAGTAAAGTTATTGCTTCCAATAACTTTGATTCATTGTTTCTACTGCACGGTGGCTGAGACACTGTAAGTAGTATCACTACAGGGATTTATTAGTACAGGCAGAGCTCTAAGCTAACAGAGCCATACAGCTCCTGATACCTCATTTAACGTACTTAGTCCTCCCATGTTATCTCCATTAGCTCTGCATGGGGCAGCACATCACTTCTTAGAAACCTTTGCTCCTTTTTCCCAAGGCTCAGGGGAATATGAATTTGCTGAACAATACAAAAAAGAGGACAAAACGCTTATGTCTGACAGCCACTAAAGAGACAGGTTTGCCAGGAAGGAAAGCTCAGCACTTTTTTTTTTTTTTTTTTTTCCTTAATAAATACTTATCTAAGCATTTTGTGGTCTCAGCCTGTTTAGGTTTCTGGAAGTCTCTACCTACTGAGGTAGCTGCCATATGCACAACTCCCACTGCAGCCACTGCCACAGACACATGCATATATATGGTAACATTCCCATTTTACGTTGGATAAATGAAC
The DNA here is from genome assembly GCF_000699245.1 of Pterocles gutturalis. Lineage (NCBI taxonomy): Eukaryota > Metazoa > Chordata > Aves > Pterocliformes > Pteroclidae > Pterocles > Pterocles gutturalis. The sequence continues at coordinate 50,750 of NW_010103374.1, read as the reverse complement.
TGATTTCTCACTCTTACCTGGAAATTAATGGAGCTCTTAGCTATTTGATGGCAAAGGCAAGACAGCCTACGATTTCTAGTTTTATGATCACAGTAAACTATCTTCAAAACTATGAAGTTCATCCTCCACAACCCTATGACTTAACCCGTCCCTCTGCTGCACTCCAACTACAGGTGTGCATTTGAAGGATGGCTATTTGTAGCCACAGCAACAGGCCTTTTAGTTAAAGGGTGGTTTGGTTTCCCTAGGAACGAAGTACCTGAAATGCTTGTTCAATCTAGCAAATAAGCTACACTCCCCCTCGCTCCCCATATTCCAGGAACATACAAATGTAACCCTGCACTGCACGATGACTGAAGAAGACACGCAATGCACTGGCTTTTCTTTGACATCCAAATTCTCTGTGCAAATCACTGGGCAGGACTGTCTCAGGCTCTCCTCTGTGCTACATAAATCTCTGCACTTTCTCCCTGTGGCACTGAATAACGTTATTTATATGTTTCTTTAGTAAAAGGAAACATGCAACTCCACCTGCATAAATTAAAGTGAACCAGGTTTTAAAATACCAACTGATTTTAGACTGAAACCTCTAACCCATAATCCAACAAATCCTACTAGTTTACAATGAAGAATGGATGGAGAAGCTTAAAAACACAGAACTAAGGAAGTGATATCAAAGGAGGATGCAAAACAATTACCTCAAACTTCACTGAGCCATTTTGTGCAGTGTCGAATGCATTAAAGAGATAATGCGCATACATGCTAGCATCTGAAAAACACAAAGGGCACCTATTGGTACAGCAGTTTATTATACACTAATGGCTCTAAACAACATTCATGACCTTACTTCATTTTGTATAAAAACCAACCTTGTTGCATTGCCAGATAGCCTATGAACCAGTAAATATTAACATGGACTTGCATATTCCCCACGCTGTCTCTTAAAACAGCCTTGAAATAAAAAAGCTTTTATTACAGTAGAAATTATCTGGATTACAGGACTGTACTTGAAAGAATGAGCAAAAAAACCTCCCAAGAGTGTCTCTGGGGCAAACAGAGTATTAGCTCTGGTGGGAAATGCAGCAAAAGCACCAAAGAGCGACTGCAGCATGTGCACTTCCTTCCTCTACCTTCTGCTTTGTGTGAGAGAGGGCGGAGATCCCCAGGGACTGTCCAACTTCAGAAGGGTCAAATTCCAGCAACATGAGTTTGGCCCATAACTGTCAAAGAACAATCTCATCCGAGGTGTATTTTTGTCCTTTTCAATCTTAAACTGCTGGTTTTAGAAAATCTTTTCTAATGAGAATAGTTTCTGTGGCCACACAAAGGATGGCTGCTAACTGGGAGAAACGGTCATGGTATGCAGAAAAGAAATCAAACAGGTGTGTGATCTGGAGTTTCACCGGCCTGTTCCCTGCTCTGGATGCACTTCACACTGCTCTCTGCATTACTAGGGCTCAGCTTTTCAAGACAGAAGCAACTGATATTAAATTAACTGAATTATTTCATTGCTATTCTACCAACCATGCACTTTTTTGTGTCTTCTGTTCTCTGTCTCTGCCTGGTGCCCTGTGCTATGTGGGCAGTCAGGTGGAAAGGCTCAGCATCTCTTTACTCTGATGCCTATGAAATTATTAAATACTTGCCTGTTATTTAAATCCAGGAAAGTGTAACAGTGTGCAGAAAAATCAAATACTTAAGTCACTGTCATCCGTAAGGACTGAATACACTGGACTTCAGGAAAAAAAATTGTCTACTACATGTTTAAGAGAAGGATTATGAAATAAAATAACTCCAGGAGAAAACCATAAAATAATTTGTGGGACACTCTTCCAAAAAACTTCTGTTAAGCTGAACTAAATAATAAACTAAAAATATTGAACTAGAGTTCTTATTTCAGCAGTGCATGATATCCATTAAGAAATACTAGATCACTAGTATCATTTGATGATTAGCAAAAATGCAAGCCTGTCAAGGATAGAAGCCCAATGGAACAAAAATATCACAAGCCTGGGATGACACTGCACAAAGTTTTCATCATTCAGAGGTACTTATGTACCTCTGGAATGTACAAGTTTATTTGTACAGAGAGCCATAAAAGTGAAAAAAATCTCTGAGGAATCTGAAATCTCGCAATTTATGATGCTAAGGTTATACAAACACTTTAGAAACCAAATGAAAGAGAACAGCATGAAATACAAAATCACATCTGCTGCTACACTGATTTATTATTAAGCGTGGTTGTACTTCTATCATCATTAACTGAAGGAGAACCACATTGCAAGGGAATGGGACACAAAAGAAAAAAAGGCACGTCTGTCAATCTCAGCAGGGGAGGAAAAAATCATCTATCCATGACAAGATGCAGTTTCCATGCCTGACTGTTTTTCACACATGGGAAGGAATGAGTGACCTGAGGTGTGTCACTTGAAGGAGTTAGTGCGGTTACTTGGAGTAACTGGAGTTCCTTGGACTTACTGGAACTTAGGTTGAAAACACAAAACACATCCAGAAATACCTTAAGATTATAAAACTTTAAAATTTTGCATAATTATTAAAAAAGTAAATTGAACAGTTGCTTTTCAGAAGAGAAACAAAAGCAACAACAATGGGAAACCATACTGAAATTTAACGTGAACTTTTTATAGGTGTACATCTTAAGAGTTCCCATGCATTGTAAAACACCAGCTTAATGTATTTTATCTTGACATTTAGTTGATAAACCACTTGTCGATAACCTTTATAAAGTAAATGCCCATGCTTACACTCTTGGAGAAACTTCAGTCATCATTCCACAATGAGTATAATCTGCAGCTACTACAGACTGGAATTTATTTGGAAAGCCTCAAATGCTGCATCTTTTACGAAAAGGTCCCATAAACCCTTCACTCATTTCTTTCCATTTGAGAACAATATCCCATGGAATGTATCCAGTTAGAAGAATATATAGAATCTCGATGTTTTTAAAAGGCAAGAACATGCTTTATTTGAGAGGTTTAATACAATACTTTAATATTCTAATAGATTACTTGACTTTGTCTTAATTAGTCACACAAACACAAAAATGATCATTTCAGGTAGCTAGGTGTTCACACATCAACTAGGAACTGCTTTAAGAATTTTAGGGAGGTTTGATTAATTTGCAGGCCAAAACGAGGTCTAGGACCCTCCTGTGCTACGTACAACATGCACGTGCCAGATAAACACACACAGCAGTCCAACAGCAGGGAGGCAAAGACACTCTGAGGGGAAGTGATTTAGCTTTCTGCCATCCAGAAAGACACAACAGAAAAAAGCATAAATTCCCAGCTTCTATCTTGGACCAATGCACTGTTTAGTGGAGAAGAAAGGGCTGACAACTAGTGGCAATCTTTAACGTGGGTTTCTCTGTATTCTTGTGAAATAACTGTTCAAAGGGTCTAACTTATTACCTTGCTGTTTGTGGTTCCGTTTAAGATCCTGCAAAGCTCAAGCTCAATTCACATGTCTTGTACAGATTATCTCAAGTACGTTCCCAGCCAGCTGGCAGTAATGAACGTTAAGGCATGCTTCAATAAACCCGACAGACGCAAAATACTCTGCTTACCTCCATGAGGAAAAAACTGTGCATAGATCTGTTTGAATGTCTCTTCATTAACAACCCCACTAGGACATTCCTGTTGGAAAACCGAAAAAGAAATATCAATTAAAAAGCCTGCTCTGCAAAGGTTCATTTGCAAAACTCTACAAGCCCAAAGAGAGCGATGAAACAAATCACATTCATGTTCTCACAGTGCTCTGGATGCAGAGGCTGTGCAGTTGAAGAAATTAAAATAATTCAGTCTGCAATTTCATCTTAAGCATCTCATAGACTTTGTTCACCATTATTAACGTTTCTAACGGTGTTTTCCACAATGTTTACTCCCTGGTTTACAGGAAGACCTAGAAAGGCAGTTCATGTCTTCTATCATGTGAAGCTTTCATCTGATAATTACAGCTAATGTTAGTGCCAGCTCACACTGCCCTGTCCAATGCCTCCACGCACATGAATTCATTAATCCTCAGCAGAAGACTGTAGCCAGATACCGGACACTGGTTCCATGGAAGCTAACTGTACATGCTGTACTTGTAAGTCCTTACAACCAAGCATTAGGCTGAAAAAGGATAATTTTTAACCTGTTTATCCACTCAATCTTCTGTAAACTTCTAAAAAGCCAGACTGTGCCCATGAAAATTTTCTAAACTGGCAACCTGTGCGGTTATTTTATTTTTAAGCTCTGGTACTAGAATGCAAGGTTTATCCACTCAATCTTCTGTAAACTTCTAAGAAGCCAGACTGTGCCCATGAAGATTTTCTAAACTGCCAACCTGTGCAGTTATTTTATTTTTAAGCTCTAGTACTAGAATGTAAGGCGTTTAATTTCACTTCTGGCTGTTTCGAAGAAGGGCAAACACTTGGGCAGAGGGTGGCAGATTTTCCGCCCTGAACTTCCTGACCTGCTAACTAACCAGCCTCCCGGGGCAGCATGCAGGAGGGGAAAGGGGGTCCCGGCCTGGAGAGCTTGCGCTTGCTCTGCTCCAGCCAAGCAAAATCCAAGCTGTTAGAGTAGTCTGGGGTAGGAGGTGCTCCCTGGGCATGTCTGCAGAGTCTGGCCAGTACCTGTGAAAAGGGAGACGTGGCAGGTGTGAGGAGCTGGGCCCGCAGCCACTCTGCACTGTCAGTGGTAGCTGAACTGAGGCCCTCCGGTCTGTCCCCTGCTGCAGGCACCTGACCCCCTTGACAGCAATTTAAATCCCCCAGCCCCAGCTGAGGCAGTATGTCACATGGAGCGAGGAGGGAGCAAGAGCACTGCTGCTCCAGGTAGGACATGCTGAAGATGGATTATCTGAGGAGGTTAATTCAGAATCTCTCATGAAAGTGGTGCGTATATCTTGGTTTGATGCTTAGCATTAAGTTAAAGGCTGGATTTGGAATCAAGAAAGTTCATCAGTTACTGACAGTGTACTCACTCCATGCATTCTCCTTCTGTGTCACACTACGATTGCCGTTTCATTTTAATACAGGTCCTTCAGCATGGACTTTTCACAGATCTACAACCCTTTGCACAAGGAAGCACCAGCTTTCAGTTTCTGGAACCTGACTGCTACTACCCTTGCCTGATAGCCCTGAATTCCTGTATACAGAGACACAGCAAACAGTTGATCCTGATGCTTTTTCTACCTACCACTTGTGATTTTGTAGATCTTCCCTTTGTTATCTCTTTTCCAGGCTGAAGCATCCCACCCTGAGAAGCAGGGAAGGCATCGAGCACCCTTTGACCATCCCTCCTCTGCATCTTTCTATTTCCACCACACTCTCTTTGAGACAGCAGCCCAGGGGACTGCAAGCCTGCAAGAAGGTAACAGCTACCACAGAAGTATTCTCCCAAAGTTCACGTTTCCTAAAGCTTGCAATTTAAAGAATATTACATAAATACTCCGATATTTCTTTTTAGTATCTTTTAATCATAGATCAGACCAAGTACCCTATTAACAGCCATTCTTGGGTTGAAATTTTCTCCTTGGTCACTGGAGTGCTGCTGCTCCAAGACCCCCACTGGGCCTTTGCAGAGTTTCAGAGTATTTGACCAAATTGCCATTCTTTTTAAGACTAAGCCTAGCACAGCACCTAACCATGCTTTCCAGCACAGTGCTACCGGCCAAACACACTAAGTGAAGATGCATTTCTTTCTCTCATCTTGATAAATACAACTATTATATTTAATAAGAACCACCACTTCCCATGCTTAAAGATAGTTTATAAAAGTAGGGACTGATTATTTTTTCTATACTTTCCAAAATTGCCGAGTCCCTTGGGTCTCTACCATGCTACATTAATAGCCCGTGTTTACTAAGAGCCCCAGCCCACAACCAACCACCCAGAGAATGAAGCTGAAGTCTGCGAAGGGCAGGCTGCTGCTGCCTGCAATCTCCTGTAGCAGTTTTGGCTGTTGTGCCTGATTAAATTTCCTGAATTTCCACATGATCCTCATTGCTTCTGATGCTCCATCTGGAAGCCAAATGAAAGTTTCCATCAAGCCTCCAGTAGTGCTGGGGAGAGGCAGCGCTGATGTTGATCAGCCTGTTTAGCTCTCTGTAACTGGATTGCTTTCAGACACACATGCTAGTACCAATTCATTTGCACTTAATTGATCACAATTTTGTTTTTATAAGAGTCAAATAATGCTCAAGAGGCTTCATTAGTGCTACAGTACTACTTAATTCAGCTGACTCGAAAGAAATCTCTTGTGAAAAGGAGCGGGTAAGCTTAGTGTCAGTTTAAATTCCACTGAAGATAAAGATTCACTTATTCAAGAAAAACTTCCTGGCAGTATGAAAAGGCACAGTCCTTCACCATAACATTCGTAAGGCCTTCCTTCCACGGCAGGGGGTCACACTTCAGGTAAACACCTCTCATTTCTTTAAACTATGAATTATTTTAAAATGTCTAACAAGAACAGTGAACGTTTTTTTGTATTGCTGTCAAACACAGACAGAACCCCTCATTTTCAAAAGCTATCTATCGAGCACTGGCATTGACAGCACGAGTCATGCATTTGAGTCTACCCTCAGACTTCTTTTAAAGGACCAAACCACAAAGGAGCTGAATCCACAGTAAAACAAAAAAAAAAACAAAAAAAAAAAACCACAACCACACAAAAAACCCAAACCACAACAAAAGAAAATAAAACAAAAGTTGCACTTGCTGTTCTCTCTTCTGCTGTAATTGGAAATTAACTCCACTGATTGCTTTCAAAGATGTGCAATGCAGACACATGGGGATCAGCAGCAGAACTGAAGTGGGGCTAAACATAACATGCCCATCAGACTGTTCCGAGCTAACTAGGCCAGAACACGAAAAGGAATACTCAGAGGTTTAGCAAAACATAGTCTATCTGACCACAGACAAACTCTAACATATTCTCCTTCAGGATAGACAATCCAGATTTGAATCCCTAAGCATTCACATGTTCCACTTATTTTGTTTCTCTTAATATGTTCGCCCAGTTTGGGGATATTTGGGGGATTATTAAAGTATCAGAACATTTCTACCGTGCTCACAGTGCTTGCTTTAGTGTCCAAACACCTGATTTGTTACACGATTACATCTGATACTCCCCTTCATTAGAGGTTCACACTAAAGCAAGGTAAGAATTTCTCCAACAGCCCCTCAGTTATTCAGGATGTCTGTATTCTGATTTAGTATTAGAAAATTATCTCTTGCAGCTAACAATCATTTCCCCTAACAACACAGAACCCCTCAAGTTGAGCAAAAAATCCCACAAAAATTCCAATCCTTTTAAATCTACGTACTCCACTCCAAAGACTGTAAATCATTAGAAACATGGTCAAAATCAGAGATATTGAATTACTGAGCTCAAACCTCTGTCGCTGGTCGCTTTATTAGTCATCAATTTACCAATTTTAATCTTAAAAATAGTTTCTTGTTCTCCTCCCTCCTCATAACTGTTCCCCAAACTTCACTCCTCTGGGGAGTGGAAACTTTCTTCTAATTCCAGGCTATGCCTATTCATGGCCATTTTGTTCCCATGCCAATATTGCCTTTTAGCTCAAACGGTTCTCTCTCATGATGCAGACAGGAAGCATCACATTTTATTTTGTTAAGCTAAACCAAGGCAAGATCCACCAGAGGTTCTGCTGGGTTTTGCCATCTCTGCTACCTTGCTTTTGCAGAACCACAGCCAAAGAAATCACACCAAACGCCTTGTGCTAACCTGGTCCAGACTGACAGCAGCTAACTGGAAGGTGCAGAATGCACCTGGGGAGAGGATGAACTGCTAAGATAAATGTGCACTTTTGGTCCTGGCATCAAGAGATGGGGGCCAGCACCCTTTCACAACTGGAAAAGAAAGCCGAAGGCAAAGTGAGAGGGGACATCTGGCCAGGTAGCAGGGACACTGCTGGTTAGTGTGCTCTGCTTCTCTGGAGTGGCAAAGGGTCTGAATCTAGTGGAAGCCTTCATCAGTCTGGTGCAGAGACACCAGACCCAAGCAGCGACACACTAGAAAGAGACCGTGAAGGTTTGGAGGAAGTGGGGAAACAGATTTTGGAGACTGAAAAAGGAATAAAGCTACTGAAAATTAAGACCCCAGTCAGGCGGGGCACTAGCCGAGAGGCTACCCTAGGCTGCTTTGAACTGCCTTTGGTCAGACACCATCCATGTCCATGAACATCGAACCCTCAGCTCCTGCGGCTGCAGCCAGGCTGAGAGGGGCCTCGTTCTCTCCATTTCTGTTACAAGTGCCCCTAAATGGCTCTGTGAGTATCCAGGTGCTGCCTCATGATTAAACAGGACCTATCCAATCACCAAGAGCAAGCAGTAAGTACAAGCCAGAGAGAGGAAAATGACTGTATTCCCACAGGGATTTTGAATCTCCAGATGGCACTGTAACATCATCCCAAAAAGCAGACGGTTTGGTACAACAGCAAATATGGTAACAGCTGAGTCAGTTTGCCTGCTGTGCATAATTACTTATCCCATTGAAACCATGATTTACAGGCTACAAATGCTAAAGCTGCCCTTTCATTTCAATTTAACTTTAGATATTAAAGCCTGATGCATATCGTGGGCATAGCAGCTGGAGCAAAACAGACTGCTTTGTCCTAACAACCTGATACAAAACAAGATCTTGTCAGCACTGCCAATTAATACCAAGACCTTCAGTAAGCTCTTAGGAAAGGAGTTTAACTCACAAGTTAAATGCACTTATCTATCATTCTTGCCTCTGTACTGCAAAGCGACAGCAAAACTGGGAGGGGCAAGGGGTAAATGTCGCATCTGCTGAGAACTGCAAGGCTGCCTCTCTGTTTTGCGTTGTAGCTGCTGGCACAGCCAGCTCCTCCTCTCAGCATGGAGCAGTGCTCTCCCATACAGGATTCACAGCAAAAGGCACAATACAGAAGGCATTTCGGAGATCTCAGCAAAACGCAGAGGTTAACAACTCAGTCTCCCACCGCAGCCAGTCATGTCTCATTATATTGTATAGTAACCTGTCAAGCTCTGTCTCAAATCTGCTGACTGCTCAAAGCATGAAAAGGTTTCAGAATATCAGTCTTCAGCAGTTAGCAAACTTCACACATGAAATTACCTACGTGCAGCAAAGGCTGTACTAATACAACACACGCACCAAACACAAAAACATAGAAAGCTGAGCTATGCCTTGGCCCACTTAGGTGAGTGGTGAAATAAGGGATGAAACCACCAGATTCCCTGGAGAAGTCAAGTATACATTGGAGATGTGATTCAATCAGATTTCAAGAATCTATCAAAATGAAAGGCCCTTCTCAACGTCCATCAGGTTTCCCTCAACACTGCCTGTATTTAAGGCAGATCAGCCTTCTTTTGGCAAGTTTCTACCCAATAGACTTGACTTTCTCCTTCCAAGAAATCTCAGCATTTTGCTGTGACAGTAGCTGAAATGCTGGAGCTGTCCTGCAAGACAACTTAAAAACCACCCTGTGTTTATTGAGCTAGCTCCATACTGATCTATTAATCACCATAAAAACATCAGCTGGCACAAACCACCTGGGTGACTAAATCCAGACCCTCAGGCAACCATGTAATGAGTATTCATTCTTCAAGATCCATAAAACATCTGTTCCATGTAGCCTCAAAATTCCCTATCTGTTTCTGTTTATTATGATGAGCCCCTCAGAGACAGCAGCAGGTGACCTAGAAGCTGAGGCTTGCGGAACCGCAGGCTCCCTGCTACCAGGGAGAACGTGGCTGGAACAGAGGGTCCCAAAGACGAGGGTGGTGCTGCTCTGTGCATGCAGTCATGCCAACTGGAACGTATCCCGTCTTCACCTGAAACTAGCCTCTCTCTTGTCTCCTCAGTCTTGATAACCATTTACTTTTGATTTCCCTTTGGCTCCTGTCTTGTTCCTTATGCTGGACCTTATAGTCCTAACGTGCTCTAATAACATCCTACTACAAGAGCAGGATTTCTCTAGAGAGAGAAAGGATAAAAAAAGCCATCCTGGGCAGGTATTCACAAGCAAACAGTACCTCTTATATTTGAACATGAGGAACTGACAGCAAGAATTAAATAAGTAACCATAAAACCATTTGCAGGTTATCCTGAAGTATTGGCACAGTTGAGGAAATTGCAGTGTGCCTACTAACACTTGGGGAACAAATTTAATGAGAATATTTTGTACTAAATGTTAATCGAAACCCAGTTTCAGGCAGATTATGGTGTCATAAATATTAGATGGAGAGGCAGATTGCGCTCATTTTGCTGTGGTAGGGAAGATTGAGTACAAAACTACTAATGTTTAGCAGGGGAATGATACAAAATGCAGCTGAGCCGTTGAGGCTGGTAGGGACATACATTCTAGACTCTCTTCACTGCAGTATTGTTCTTACATTTTTAAATCCTCTGTAAAGCACTTGAAGTTCTCTTTTAGTGAAATTGGTTTGTGCTTCAAGCTGTTCCAGTCCTTCGGGTCTATGGCACACCGTAGTCATTTCTAATTCATCTTCAATTTTATCTGAAAGAGAAAACAAGACAGTATTTATTTTGGTTGTTACCTTTGCTGTATTAACATGATGGATAGAACAGACTGGATTTCAAGAGCAACAGAAAAAAAAGCAACCATCAACAGAACCGATCTGTGTAACTGTTTTCAACCTCTTGAAAGCACAATAAAAGCCATATAAGTAAAGCAATAGCTTACATTTCTTACTGGGCTGCCAGTTAGCTCCCCATTCACAAAGCCAAAACTGGAGGTGAGAACAGAAGGGCAAGCAGCAGATACACTGCTCCAAAAGGCAACATCAGATATTTACCTTTTTTTGGAGGAATAGGCCTTTCAAAGTACTAGCTTTAAAGAAAGCTGTGCAAATATAAGTGAGAGAGCAGACATGCTTAAGCATATTAGACAACGGTATCATACTGAGGGTAAACAGCGAGGGAAGCTCTCCTGGGTGCTAACCAAAAAGCTTGCTACAGAGACTAAGGGTCACTTTAATCCTAGGAGAAATCCAAATGATGTCCACAGTTGCTGAATCTGAAATGAATCCAGTCTACATTTGTATGGACTTTTTGGGGAAACAGATAAGCAATGAAAAATACTTATGCGCATTTTATTCAAGAGAACGTTCTCCCACAAGGAAGAAAAATACTCGATCCTGTATTACCTATTAATCCTATATTACCATAATCTCATCTCTTTTCTGATGCATGTTTTCACACGTCAAGCCCATTTCCCCAGCAGTATAGGTAATGCCCAAGTATATACAGATGCTTACTGTATGTCAGTTTAAGATTCTCTAAACTTTGGTGACCAGATGCGATTTTCAGCTGCCATGAAAAACCTGTCTACATCCAAAAGCTGCTTGGCATAAAAGCTAACACTCCCCTTATTATCAAAACCTCACAATTTATGCCCTGTAAAAATGTCCTAGGTTATTGGGCTCAAGTATCCTACTTTTTCTGGAAGACAAGGATTTTATGAGAAATGTGCAAGGAAATGGAGTCACTCTGAACAGAGGAAAGGTATGAATTCAGAGCAGATGGGGACAGTGAAAGAACAGACCAGACTAAAGCTATATTTTCATAATTAATTCTGCACATATATATGAATGTTATTAAGGGAGAACACACATAAATGAGTAATAATGGTTAATTAACATTGGTTTGTTGTTTCAATATTAAGAAATCAGTTCGAAATATTGGTGAATTCAGCCATCCTCCTAATCCACTGTGTCTGGAGCTTCACAGTCAGCATTTGTGGGGCCTTAGAAGTAAAAATACTTGCCTTATTGACTTTGAGCACAGGCATGAGACTGTAACAGCATAGGACAGGAGGAGAGTATCACAACCATTTATGATGCAGAAGAAATTACTGAATGCTGGCAAGTGGCCAGCAGGAGACACCTTCTCCACACAAAGGGAAAATGAAGAGTCTAGAAATTATAGCTCCTGTTAGAAGAAAGGAGATGGAAAAGGATGTCTGCTACAGGAAAAAGAGCAGAATAAGTGGAAATAGCCATTTTCTTTGAAGGAGAAGGCATGCCACAAAATGAAGGAATGCAGAAGAAGCTGTAGAGAGAGAAAAAAGTGAGGAAGAAATTTCTTAAAATGAGGGAAGGGGAATGAGTGGTTGAAAAAAGGAGAGGAAATCCATTTAGAAGGGAGCCAGGTTAGGGAGACTCATCACTAATCCACACACTGTATAGGAAATACCCTTTTGTTTACCTTTGGTTAATGATGTTACCTAAAACCCTTTGCAAAATGCATGTAACCCCAGGTGACTCTCCTGCATTCCCCTCCTGTCCCCCAATGCAATGAGCAGCTCACACATGACGCTGACATTTCGTTTCTGCACAGGAAGACATGTATTTTGCGCTGTGTGGTACATAAACAAGGTAGGCTCTGAGCCTTCCTCTGCTCTCTAACCAGTAAACCATGCCCAGCTTTTCACTGACATTCCCTATTGATTCAGTCACTTTCCAGTTCTTTACAGCTCCAGTCAATGTAAAATACTAGCTATCTAGTCTCAATATCCCATAATGTAATTCAACAGAGAGGAAAAAAAGAAATCTATGCAACCTCGTATAAATGGTGAGGCTAATGAGGGAAGCCAGCCTGCTTGATTACTCTCATACCTGGTTTTATTTACTCTCCTACAATGTGGAGGTTCATGGGGTTTCTACAGAGGCAGGAAAGATCCATCTGAGAAAAGTCACGCTCCTTGCAAAAGCATTTTGATATGACTAATTTTTTGCGTGTGTTTTATTTGCCATATACTTCCCCCACCTCCTTCTTAGGCAACCAGTTTTCCAAAATGGAATTTGTGTTAGTACTCCAAAAACCAAATGATTAAAGAGGAAGGTCTTGCTCATGGAAATGTGCTCTATAGCTCCATGATAGCTTTAAAGAAAATCTGTGGAATTACAGCTCAAATGTCAAGAGTTCTTTGGCTTATCCACATGGCTTTTATATGAGCAGACCCAAAATTAGGGTCTTAGAATTATTTTTTCAAAATATTCTTGAATAAAATTTTACTTGATGAACACTGTAATTTAATAATGGTATATTGTCTTTTGATAATACTGGCCTTATTCAGTGAATCATTATTTCAAAAGAGTGCAATTAATCTTCTTCAGCTCGTCCTGCAAGAATAGGTTTTTCCAACAGTCAGTTCATGAGCTTTGGTCCCCCAGGGTGGATATTTCTATGTTAAAAATAAGCCAGATTATTGTTGTAGATTTGATTTTATTTCCCATGCTGAGAAACGTGGCTCTTCTCTTTATAACAATCTGCAGAAAGGAAATTATGAAAAATTCATCCCTTTCAAAGGGATGCTCTGCTTTTTTGTTCCGTTCTCTATTCCAGAACCAGCATTAACCTCTGCCTCTGAAGAGGATCTGATGGTTCCCTGTGGGTTAATCCTTTTGTCTGCTTCCTCTTCCCTTCCCAAGGGAAATATTTTGAAACTTAGCAAAAAAAATTGTGAAGGTTTAGATCTGGCCAAGGCGGCACTCAAAATGACACAAGACCAACAATTTTCCAGTAAACACACTCTAAAAATGGTAGAAATTGTTCCTTCAATGGAACGTGCCCCGATGCAACAGAGCAGTCCTGGGCACTTCTCGGAGCCTCGCTGCAGAAAATAAATCCAAGACAGACTTATTAGGTCATTTTGTCCATCACTTGCCAACAAAGAGCTACTTTCCATGGTGTTTCATGATAATATCTGTTTTAAAAGATCAAACTTATTCTAAATGAGTAACTACTTCACATTCACAGGCCTCACAACTCTAGCATTCCCTTGCTTGTGTTCACCAGACATTTACATTTAAACTTTTCTCAGCTGTCATCCCATAGTCAAAGATATCCCTCCAGCAACGACTCTTTCATCCCTGCTCCCTTCCTGGCGAGAGCCTGCAGTGGGCATAGCACAGACCTCAGACCAGGGAGGAACCCGGCGCTGGAGACCCAAGGATACAAACTGCTCTTCTGTGCAAATCGATCCTTTCCAACTCAATAGTCCCCACACCCTCCACAAAGATCTTTTTCTCATTATTGGATCCCTTTCGTTCTTTTCTCTTAAGTCAGCTCTTTTCAACCTTTTTCTTCCATTCACTGACACCCTACAAATTAACCACAGTAACCTCAGTGGCGAAGGAGACTGTCACTTGCTCATCTGCCCTTGCCTTTTATCATGTATATTATATTTCCTCTTATTTACATTTTCATTATCACACGGGCTCAGTCCCTCCCAGCTCTTCAGGGATGTCACTGTATGAAATATGAGCCCTTGCATTTATAAACGCCATCATTTTATTAAACTGAAGCTCATTTTATGGTGGTGAGTGCAAGCAAAATGTGTATATGTATAAATACACACATGCCAAGTTAAAGCTTTATTAGGAAAGCGTGATGTTATATTTTATCTAATATCATGTTTTTCCTCTGTTTTGCCTTGTTTACAACTTGCTGAACACCCTGAGAAATTTGAGCATGGGAAACAGGCACACCACTGGTTTAAAGTTAATGTTCTTCTCCTTGAATTTGCAAGTGCATGGAGAGACCTAGGGACTGGCTGCAGACACTCCAGGGGTGCGTGTGGTCACCTCCCCAGCTCAGGTGACACATGAGATGAGATACAGCTGTTGCCTACAGCATCCCTTCTGAGCTGAAACTAAGCCCTGCCCTGCTCACCTCAGGGTCTGGGTACCATACAGCTGGCTGGTGAAAATGGAACTTCAGCAAATGGGTCCAAATTTATTACTATGGATCTCAAAGCACCTGTTTTTTTCCTGTTGGGTTATCCGTGCTTATCAATTAGGGGGACTATGTAACTAAAACAGGAGGTTTCTTCTGCTTGCAGGTACTGAGAAATGATAATTCACTCTTTTTTTTAGCTCCAGCACTTGTTGAAATCATCCCCGGGTTAATCCCTTCTGTGCCAGATGGCTGCAGCAAGTTGTGTCCTAGGTTTAGGAATTCCTGCACTGCTCAGCCAGTGCAGAACACGCCTGTGCATTTGCTTAGCTGTTTCTCTTGCCATGTGTTTAAAACTGGAGGAATGGGGAGTAGCACATTTTGATTTATAATTTGGCCACATTTTATGGCTGCTTTAATAGCAGGGTATGAAGCCTGGGTCTGGTAGAAGTGCCTGTAGTAATCTTACTCCAAAGTAGGTCCAGGTTATAACAATTACTTAATCTGGCATCTTTTTGCAGAAGATCATCATCTCTATTTGCTTAGCCCATAGGACAGGCACATTTTGTATATCAGGCAAAATAAATAGTGGCTTCACTTTACAAAAAAAATGATCCTGACATACTTGCATGCACATGCATATTTAATGGATTGTTGCTAATGGAAGATACTGTATTTAATTTCCCTGCTGCTTGCTCAAGAGCAGAGAATGAATTCTCATTAAAGTAGATCAATATTTTAACTGAATACACTTTGGAAATTACTTAATGAGGCTTGCTTTGTACATCCTTTCATATTGACTCTAATTTTACCTTTTGTTATCTATTAACTGAATACACTTTGGAAATTACTTAACGAGGCTTGCTTTGTACATCCTTTCATATTTACTCTAATTTTACCTTTTGTTATCTTTAAAATTTGAAGATTTCCATATTTAGACTGCCTGCAAATGGCCCTGTGTTTCCCTGCTGTAAACTTTGCTGAACAGAATTTGCATTCTCTGAGTGATAAACTGGAGTAATTTAAGCCTATTCATGCAAAAGCTGCCTTGTACATCTACATGCCGACAGACAAAATTGTTTCATCATTGAGGAAAAGAGATTTTCAACCACAGCTGACTATTGTTCTCCACCACAGAACCAGGCAGAGGGACTCACGTTCTACCCTTACGCTTATCCATTGTAAAGACCAAAAATCTGTTGATTTTGAAGGAAAAGGACCTGCTCCAGTATTTCACCTTTACAGATCTTCCTGTTCCTTTGGACACAGACACATTTATCTGCCATGTTATGGTCAAACATTGTTTCATTGTCAATACATCTTAAAAACACACAGGTAACATAATAGGCATCCAAGGCAGCTACATGAACAGCGGCACTGCCCACAACCAGCTCCTGTAGGTGCAATGCCTGTTGGAGACCCAGCCAGGAACTCGGCAGCAGCAGGCACAATACGTGCCGCTGTCAGCATGAAGTCCTAAAATGCTCTGCTGACGGCACATCTTCTCCTATTTCCATTCAAAAATGCCGAATCAATATTCTTCAGATCTAACAATCCTTTCCTCGTAAGCAGAACAGATTAAATTGGTCACAAACAATGACAAAGTTGTATTTGCGTAGTATAAAATAAGAAAAAAATTGTGTGTTATGTACCAGCTGCTATCTCAGCTCTGGCTTAAAATGCTCTGCTGACGGCACATCTTCTCCTATTTCCATTCAAAAATGCCGAATCAATATTCTTCAGATCTAACAATCCTTTCCTCGTAAGCAGAACAGATTAAATTGGTCACAAACAATGACAAAGTTGTATTTGCGTAGTATAAAATAAGAAAAAATTGTGTGTTATTTACCAGCTGCTATCTCGGCTCTGGCTTTGAACAGCTGTTGGGTCCAAATTCATTAACCTGCCCGTCCTTCCTCTCGCTAGCGGCTGCCTCTACACAAGCACCATGTTGCACAAAATCACAGGGTTGGTTTCGCTGGGCCAAACTCACTTGTGAAACACAAGAAACTTCAAACACCTTTCCCACAGCAGCCACACCTGCAATACTGCAGCATTTCCAGCCCTCCAACCTGGCAAACCAGCAACAGCAATGTCTCATTGCATCGCTAGGGCTGGCCAAGGACAACCCAAGGCCCCAAACACAGTTTAAAGGGAGGGTGTAAATGATGACTTAATAAAAATGCAAATGACCCTGTCCCCTGCTTCCAAAGGCTGCAAGGTGAAATGGTGTAACGCCAGGCTCCGTGACTAATGGGAAGACTTGAAAACACGTTGCTTATAATAAATTCAGTTTTTGTTAAAGAAAAAAATCCAGATGTAAAATACAGCTAATGTGCCCAGTGTTAATTGTAAAACTGACAAGTATTAGATGAAATGGGTAATTTTACAAATACAGCAGGAGGGGATTAAATTATGTGCAAGAATTATTAGACTGCATCTTGTTTTTATTAAAAAAACATTAGCTATATTTTAGGAGCAAGGACCTGAAAAAAATTAACTCTAGTTTATCCACGTTGTCTTTGAAATTAATCTCCAGACAGAATACTTGCTTGGCCAGATCTCGCAGGAAACAGATCCTGCCTGTGGGCAACCAATTGCAAATATTTGAAAATTTCATGAAGAGAAATAACTGAAGGCCTCAGTCCATAAATGCTCATTAGAGCAGAAAGTTATGGGAATGGGAGTGAGGCAAGAGCCGTCCTACTGATGCAGACCCTGCACATTGGCTTCAGTGTTCCCCCCGCTGCTCTAAGCGGGAGTTGTAGGAAATACTGCTGCTGTGAAGTCCTTCGAGGTTTGTGGTTCCAGATCCCTGGGGCAAAGGCAGCTACCAAATACTGTTCCACCATCTGGAACAGTCAAAATAACCCTGTGCAATTCCATGGGTTTCTACCAAGAAAAAACCTAAGTGTTAGCTTTTAAGCAACCCCATCTGGCAAATACTTACAAATCAACAAGGCTAGCCTAGCAGGTAGTAAGAATACTGTTTTGCCTGCTGACATTCCCAGAATGACAGCTCAGATAGGACTTAAAACATGTACCTGCAAATCTATGAATCCTAAAAAAGGGTAAAGTAAAATCTGCTCAAACATCAATAAAAAAATGGCACTAAGATACCTACTGATGTATCTAATATTAAACACATTTAATTTAAACTGAACAGTCCTTTATTAATAAATTATTGTTGTTATTATTAGTATTATCGCCTGACTGAAGAGATCAATTTCCAAACCAAAGGGACTCTCCAGCCAATATAACAAAAAGGAACAGATGTCTCCTTATCCACTCCCTTTTCCCAAAATGATTTTTTTTACTCCTTCAGGTCCATTTTCACCACTAAATCAGCAACATCAAATTCATTACACAAGTAATCAAGCTTAGCAAGGTTGTTCTGCTCATGCGAACCTGCAACACCACCAGCTGCAGAGAAAAGCTACATGAAAACATAAAAAAAATAGAATTTTAAGATTTCTTGGCTAATCCTTGCAATCATCTATGCAAAATATCACGTATAAACACTTTGCCTCTATACTCCTTCAAGTGGTTTCACAGTTGTACACAGGGAAGCTAAAACAAGGTTATACTCTGAAATAGGAGGTGCAGGAATAGTCAGAGGCCACACGTACCTCCAAAATGTCTTTCTGGCACACAACTAAGACCAGGTACAATGATTTGAACATGAACTACACAATGCCAAATTTTACTTGGAGTGTTTCTACAGACACTGCATTAACTCTCCTCATCAGCAGCAATCGCTTTGCTGTGGCCATTCCCAGCCTAGCAGACAGCAGGGTGTCCTTCCAGGGCACTGGACCCTACATGGGACAGCACTTTCTTTTCAATTTTCCTTGTGCATTGACACCTATCTGTAACAACATTTATAAGGGAAGCAACTTGTCAAAACAGGTGGAAAACCACTGAAAGCTTGCTGGGTGCTTTGCTGCTTTTCCATGGGGATGCTGTAGAAAAAGTGCTTTGGGACAAGCGCCTTCTTCCAAGCAGCTGTTGAATGTGCAAAAAAAGTTCACTAGAAAGGTTAGAAAATCACTTCCCTCTGATGGTTTTTTGGAAAATTCCCACTAATACCATCTCTAAACTTTACATGGAGACAACCTGAACTAAGTACTTAGCATGCCATGCAATAAAGCACTGCACAGAGAAGGATGTGGAGGTTGAGTAAAAGCTGGAACTGCCTTCATCAGAGGGAACTCGGCTGCTCCCCGGGCTGCAGCCTTATCCAGGAACGGGGCAATGTTCAAGCACCTTTAATTTTGTTTGCTGCCAGCATGGAAAGTGAGAACAAACTCAGCCAGGAGAACCTGTTTTCTAGCTTAAACTTTTGCTACAAAACTTATATGACCGATAGAGTCAAACTGTTTTAAATTTTACCTCTCTGATACACGTAAAACCATCGAGCAGGGTCTAGGAAAAAGTAGGAAAAAAATTTAACAAAAAGAAGGTGACAAACATACACAGCTTTGTCTTTTGTTAATTTTAAGGTGACATTGGATGTGTTCTGCAAGTGCCATAGGGTCCCCTTACCCAGTGACTGTAGGATTGTCTCCAGGTGTGTTTTACATTTTTTTTCCCC
>NW_010103374.1:0-31421 GCF_000699245.1 Pterocles gutturalis | reverse complement strand
GCAGGAAAGGAAGTCAGAGCTTGCTGTCCCCTGCATGACCATGAAACTCGGGGCAGCACGTGAAGGGAAGCATGCACACAGTCATGCAGCCATGCAAGCATCCATGCACTCAGCAGGACAGCAGTGCGGCAGTCATCCTAGCAACTCTGATAAGAGATAAGGAGGATTCGGCATGCACTTTTTGAAGTCTGCTGAGGGGCAACACGAGGGGCCCACAGCCTTCTGTTTCCTCTCCACAGCTTAGCTCTTTGACAGCTGTAGAAATAAAAAAAAGTGATTAGTAAGGGTGAAGAAGTCTCAGGTGATCTGGAAGACTAACTGGTGCTCTTTGCGGTCACTTCACTTGCAACATGGTCATTTCATACTATCCTCACATCCTGGGGGGAAAATTTCATTAGAAAATTAGGTTAGAAGTAAAAAAAAAAAAATTAAAAAAAAAACTGAAGATACATATATGGCTTCTGATGGCATCAGTTTCTTTTTACTGCAGAATTGAGTATGCAGAGTGTGATCTGTGATAACCTGCAAAAGGCACACGAGTTCTGGTCACAATATTACTACCTGCGGCTCCCTGGCCCTACCTCCAGCCTGGGCAGCTCCTGCCCTCAGTCCATCTGGCATTTATTTCCTTTCTTTTCTCTGCAGTCTGTGCATCCAGCTGCCCAAACCTTCCTAAATGCTCTCTCACCACACCATCGGCTCTACAGTGTCCCACCTCCTGCTGCTGCTGACCAGGAAGCACTAGTGAGCCCACCGGGCTCCTCTCACACCCAGCCAGCGCATTTTGTCCTACAGCTGGTCCATCTATGTGCTCCCAAGGGACACTAGGATCATGCAGGCACCAAAGCTGAGCAGTTCTCGCTGCTATGTGTTTCCCTGTAGAGGGGGTTACAGGCAAAGCCATGTATGAAGACTGTCTAAGCTCACACTGCATATGCTGCACCAGTCAGTGCTTTTCTCTAGGCAGACAGAGAACATCAAGACCTCATTCTCCAGCTAAACCAACCTTGCAGCAGCCCGTCTCTGC
The DNA here is from genome assembly GCF_000699245.1 of Pterocles gutturalis. Classification (NCBI taxonomy): domain Eukaryota; kingdom Metazoa; phylum Chordata; class Aves; order Pterocliformes; family Pteroclidae; genus Pterocles; species Pterocles gutturalis. The sequence continues at coordinate 30,394 of NW_010103374.1, read as the reverse complement.
AAACCCTCGTGGTGCCCCTGAGCAGGCTACGACCAGCTCAGGGCCTCTACGTGAAATCTTAAGGCCAAAAAGTACCACCGTGAATTCTTTAAAGCCATTTAAATAATCCTCATGTTCAATCCTTCACATTAAATTAAAAAAATTAACACGTTTAGAAGTGAGCATGCATTTTCCTTCCGGCACACCCGAGGAGGCGGCTTACAAACACCACAGACATTACAACAACATTAAGCTGTTAGAGGGGTTGAACCTCCTGTTATTCTCACTCTGAGCTTTTTACTTTCAGCTTGCTCTTGACAGATGCATAACTAGATTAAAAGAAAAAGTCATTGGTACTGGATGTTAAACTAGTGCAGAAATGGAGAGAATTTACTCTCTATTAGAGAATCTACTAAAGTATCCCACCACAGACCAAACTGATAGAAATAAGTATCAGCACATGGCTTCGCAGAAGCATCACCTACCGGATGAGAAAATGCCTGGTCAGACAGTACTGCTGGGTCACGGTGCTTGGCCTCGCTAACTCTGGCTAAGCTGTTCTCAGCCTGAGGAAGGAACAATTAAAGAAAAAACCAAGACCAAAACATGAAAATCACCATGGATGCTCCAGTTGGCTGCTGCAGTGCAAGAGCGCTGGTGATACTGGGGACAATCACAGGAGATGACCAGTGACAGAACTGAATTCTGAATGACTGACTACTCACATAAGGGTATCATTCACAGATTAGGAAGTAGAGAGACCTTCACCCGTTACCCTTTTGAACTGAAACTTCAAAAACACTTCCAAGAGAAGCTGGTCTCAAGAGCAAAGAGCCTACAACCAACCATGGATTTAAACCATGTACATAGACTACAACACATACTAGAGACAAAGCACTACAGAGTAGGAGCTTTACCGAAAGCATATAAAAACAATTAGTAAAATGTAATAAATTCCACTGTACCACACGCAGTATAAACACATGACTTTTTAACCTTCTTGATCCCCCAAAGACAGGTGTGCAATAAATAAAGAGAATGAGCAGGTTGCTTAAAGTGGCCCTGAATCTCTGCTGAAGCAAAAGGTGTTGAACCATTAGCCATGAAATCACCCACTGCCAGCAAAAACCCACTGCGCACCTGAGGACAGGGGGAAAAAAAAAATAAAAATCACCCACTTCAAGTCTAATAAGGATAGTTCTAAATTTGCACGCAACACTAGCTGCAAACTGATTTCTATTGATAAGAACAAAGAAATGTAAATGCAGTCATTAGAGAAAGCATGATAACAGTGTCCTGATTTAGTAAGGGTGAAATCAATGAATAAAAAGTGCTAGAGTACATGGAAGGGTCCCACTGTAAACATCAGGCTTGAAAAGACAAAGATGTGCCAGAGATGATTAACAAGATAGCAGAAATACAACAGAGGTGCTGCAAGAAAAGAGAGAGGTGATCCGTTTTATTGTATTGGGTAACCTTGTGCATTATCAGAACTTTAGACTGTAGATAACACCTTCTGGATATAAACAATGTTTTGTTTTCCTCTTTACAGAGACAGAAAAAAAAACCTTAAAAAGTGAAATAGAAAAAAAAGCTTATTGTAACAATGAGTTTTTCTTCATTGTATGAAAACATTCATAGAGACAGCTTGCAAGGGTTCAAGTGAAAATTAATTCCCTTCCAGATTATTAAAATTATAACTAAGAGTTTTTGGTTCAGTCTCTACTTTTTATTTAACACTGAATTGCTCTCTTTTTTTGGAAAAATGGCACTTTTCAATAAGCTCAGACAACTTCTTAATCATCATCTCAAATTCATATGCTTATGTCTACTTAGCATATTGCATAATACAAATAGAAGAAACTACAATGTTGCTACCACCACTTATAAAACCTCTTCCTAAAACACGCAGAAGCAGTTACTGAGGACCTGATTTTGTCACCTCTTCCAAAAGGAGTCTTATGATCCACCCCCCAGGTTACGGACTACTCTCTGGGCAGTGGAAATATAGCAACTTCTGAAAAACTATGGATCAATAAAAAGAAATAGGCAGAAACTCAGTTCATCATTTCTGAGGATTATTTCTAACATGCTGGTTTTTTGTTTACAAAGAGCAGGCAAAATGCCACAACCAGACCATGGGGGCTGTGCACTTGAAATGAGACCACACACCTGGACCTGACCAGGGTGGGCTGCAACAGAACCCTAGTAGCAAAGCCAACATAAGACTCTACTTAAAGCATATAAAAGCAAATGCTTTTTTCAGTGTAATTTGACTCAAAATATTTTCTTTCCATCATAGAATAAATAAAGATAAAGGAAAACCAAACAAACCTTGCAGGTACCAAAGTAAGACGCAGTGATAAGAAAAATAGAGAAAAGAAAGATTGAATTTGTAGCCACGTAACCCTATTTCAGCAGTGGCATACTAGTAAGATGCTTACATTTCCCCTGTGACATCTGCACGGCAGCATTTCTTATTTGTGCCCATGCCCAAACCTCTGAAAGTTCAGAAACTCTCTGAACAACAGTGGATTTTATGTTGTTCCAATTGTGCTGGCTGGGAAGCCATTATGCACCCCAACATCAGTGTTTGGCTTTTTTCCTATTATCTGAGAAAAATAACATGGCAGATAATATTTATTTCAATGCAAAATGAATCCTGTTGTAGAGCAGAGTTCTGGCACAAGGTAAAAAGATATCTTCCCTTTTGTCTTGTAGGAAACCAGAGTACTGGAGTGCTGCAGGGTGCGATGGGACATTGAGCTGGCCAGAGGTACGTCTGCCTGGGTCACTTGTTTATCCAGAAGGCTTTCAAAATCAGAAGGCAGGCTTTTTAGACTCTAAACCAAACTGTTTGTTCAAGAGAACGAATTTAAAGGAATTCAATAGACTAGAAATAAAATGGCTTTATGCACAAATCCCTCACTGCCAGATATACTGAGGGGATGGGTCCTTAGCTCCAGGGTTGTTTCAGCCAGCCCCCTTGTCTTCTCAGTTACAGGAGCCCCAGCACAACCTCCCTGCCCTCAGGGAGAAACACATTTGTTTCAAAAACATATCAGAGCCAATAGAAAAACTACTGTCCTGTAGTTGTGTCGCACCTGTTATGGTGCTGGCAAGTAACAGCCTACAACAGGAGCTTCTTTGCCCTTGGCAGGCTCTAGTCAGGTCAGTTGAAAAACTTCCTCAAATTACGTGGCTTGCTTCTTCTCTGAGTAGCTGAGGAGAGGGCAGGGGGGAGTGGGAAATTAAAAAATGAAGATCTGGGTACCTGCCCAGTGGCGGTGGAGGGCCAAGCTGCATGCTTGCTGCAGCACTGGAAGCAGTAAAGGCTCCTCTCGCCACGTGCTCCCAGGCAGAGCTGCTCCAGCTCCCACACCTCACAGAAACTGCTTCTCTCTGTACAGATGTGAGCAGCACTGCCTTCATGTCTCCTGAAGGTACGACTGGCTGGGAATGTTCAGCCAGACACAGCATCCTGCTTAAACCAGACACCTCTGTCCCACCCCTCCTCCTGACCTGTACAAAGATATGAACAGCCTGGGGTTTTTTTTTGTACACTTCAGTCTTACTCACTTCTGAGCAATCTCGTGAGTAGCATAGTATGAGCAGTTACATTTCTCAACATTACTTCTTACTATTTAAAAACTCAAATTTCCTTACATTGTCACAACACAGCAATTTACACTATAAATAAAGCTTCATGTTACACTACCCACCCCGGAAAGTGAGAAGTGTACTCTATTATTTTTGTTCTTTGTAAGAAACATAGTACATCACTTAGCTCTGAAGCAAGATATTGAAATGCCATTTGGCAACACACCAATTTCCAACCTAAAAGAAATAAAAAGTAAAAAATATTTACAAGCTAAGTTTTTTATAGTGGAATAATTTTTGTATGGTTTGTTAAACAAACATATTTCCTGCAATACATACATTTTCCAGGCCATGGAATCTGGCAGCACATTCCATTTTACTCTGTTAATATGAAATTGTGAATACGTTCAGCATCACTTCTTCAATTCAACTTCAAACATCTCGGCACAAAAAAGAGCTCAGGCTGACATACAGTCACCTTCTCAGAGTAATTCTATTTTGTGTGTTTTGTTGGGGTATTAAAGGCTGTCTCCCCCAGGTACATAACATCTTAGCTCAATAGATGGGTACATGGGCACATGGGCAGTCTCTTAGTGCTGCGGTTTAACCCACCCGCCAGCAAATGCCACACAGCCGCTCGCTCACCCTCCCCTTCCCCCCTCAGAGATGGGGGAGAGGATTAAAGGGGGAAAGGGAAGGGAGGCTCTTGGGTTGAGATAAGAAAAAATTAATAACTGAAATACAATAAAATTGAAAATAATAATGATAATAATAGTAACAATCTACAAATGAGCGATACACAGTACAGTTGCTCACCACCTGCTGACCAAGGCCTAGCCCACTGCCAGCCAACGATCCCAGAGCAGAGAGAGTCCCAACACTGCAATCCCAGGAAAGAGAGAAGAGCCCGAGAGTGAGCAAGAGCCCTCATCTATATTCTAGGCATGACACTGGATGATATGGAATATACTATTGGCCAATTTGGGCCTCAATCCTAAACCTAAGATTGAATCCACAGCCAGTAATTGTGGGCTGTGCTCCCTCCTAGCTTCCTGTGCCCCTGCAGACACTGGCAAAGCACAGGTAGTTAAAAAGTCCTAGATTGTCCTGGCAACAACTCAAAACATCAGTATATCATCAACATTCTTCTCAGCACAAATCCAAAACATAGCCTCATACTGTGAAGAAAGTCAACTCTATCCTAGCCAAAATCAGGACACTTAGGTTGGTGGTAGCTTGGACATAGGTATAGGCAGCATCTAATGGGTTAAGAGATGTGCTCATTCCCACCGTAAAACCCAGGAACAGCTCCTTGCTTTTCCAGCGGGTGGCTGACCTGGTACGTGCCAAAGGGCACAGACACCACGAGCAGAGCAGTACGTGCACACTAGATGCTTTGGGAAAACAGTTTTCATAGCTGCAAATCATCTGCATCGTGCACAACCTCAAGAGCTCAGGCCTGGGCCAGAGTCAGGGCAAAGGCACTGCCTAGAGCTGTGTCTGAACTATCACCAACACTGCTTATGTGTTTTGCAATGTTTTCTGCTGTTTTCAAGAAATTCTTTAGCTGCCCTCACAGCAATCCAGGCTTAAGTTAGTACAATTTTTTTTCCATCTGCCAGTAATGAACTTGAAGGAGGAGAAGATTCCCTACTCCACCTCAAACACAATTCTACATCCATAGAGGCCCTGAAAAAGCTCGTCTGAAGAGTTAATCCAAGGACAAGCACCCACAATTAATGCCTTTCAAACAAAAAGTGGCATTTAATAAGTCATGGCTACAATGCTCAAAAAAACCCAACCCCAAACTCCAACTGTCTACTCATTCTCAGATCAAGGACAAGCACCCACAATTAATGCCTTTCAAACAAAAAGTGGCATTTAATAAGTCATGGCTACAATTAAATTGTAGAATTGCAAGGGGACATGAAGCTTTTTCCCCACCCCTCAAAAAAACCCAACCCCAAACTCCAGCTGTCTGCTCGTTCTCAGATGCCCTGCAGCAGGAAACCTCAAGCCCAGTAAGAAAATCTACCCAGCAAATTAATGGCCTCACAGCAAAATTCACAGCAAGTCATTTCCCTTTAGCAGAACCAAAGAAACAAACATTAGAATACACCGTTCCCCTGAAAGAGGAGTTCTGCAGAACTTGCAATATTTTTCTGGAAACACAAAATGGTTTATGCAAATCAGTTTTTACATCCTTGGCAGGACTTGGACTACAGAGCCCAGGTATTCAAAAAGATGAATGCCTAACATGAACTGTAACACAACCTAAAAGCACTCTTGCTTGATAGCACTGATAGCTTCTTTCAGCCTCCTAGTCATGGTCATCAATAGCATCAGCAGCGTTATTTGTTCACGATAATGCATTATGACCAGAAGTGTCGTTTTACAGCATTCAACTGCTTATGAATCTATTTCCAGCCCTGCTACAGAAATGAATTACACCTCAGTAGCACTCAGGGAGAACAGGAAGGAGTAAAAGCCATTTGTAAAGCCTCATTGGTAAAATGGGAATAATAACACTTACACATGCAGACACGCTTTCCCAGCACTCCGCACAAGTCCCCTTGACTTTATTAGCACTCAGTTAATGCATCTCCCTTGTTACATATAGGTCTGGTTTTGTACTTTGGTTCTGTGCTGTTGCATAAGACAAAACTCCACTCCAGTTACAGCAAGGACTGTCCCAAGACTTGATTTTTTTGGTAGGCTGATATTTAGGCAGTGCTCAAAGTACAGTATTCGCTTCTAAACCACTCTAAGTATTTCAAAGAGCAATCTAAGGAACGCAGCTAAGAGTAAGGGATGACAAGACCAAAAGAGGACCAACAGGAAGAACTGATGGCAAGTACGCATTCGATTAAACAAACAGAAACAGTGACTCATCTGAAGGAGGTGCACCAGATTCTTTCACTGTATTCCCAGAGCTACTGGCAGTACATGCTGCTGAGATTCCTTTTGACTCTGGCACTAGTATAACAAATCAGGTTTAACATGGCTGGTGCTATTATATGAACACATCTATATATCTGCACACCTTACCCAGAAAAGTGGCCATGTGCCTTCCCAAGCAGGGAAGCAGATAGCTTTCATGCCATGCTCTATCATAAGGCTTTAGAACAAGAGCCATGAATCAGCCACGTGGGAAAGTGCAATCACAGAGAAGAGCTAGAATCAGGGCTGGTACGACAGGGAAAAAGCTAGCTAGCAGAGAGTAGAAAGCATTTAGTCTACCTTACCAGCATCTGTCTGAGAAAAGCACAGGGAACCCCAGGGAACAGCTATGAACCACCACATAATGTGGTCACTGATTCTTTCTAAAGGCAACACCACCAACTTGTCCCGAGTTGTCTGTTGTATTTCACAGAGCAAGCTGAGCAACCCAGGTTGATTTTCAAAAACGAGATGAGCATTCATGATAGAGGCACATTAATTCTGTGACTCGGCTTGCTCCTTCTCAGGGATTTTCACCTTCCCAGAGCCTGTAAAAGAGCTCACATTAGAGTTGTTTCCATGCTGCAAAATCAGGCTCTCTCTGGATCTGGGGCAGATGCAGAACTCCAGCTAGCTAGAATCCTTTGCTGTGCAAACTATTAGCATAACTAAAGCCAAGTACCATCTTGTCTGCAGACTGAAAAAAATCAGTATTTCAAAAAGCTGCGGTTCTTGGCACTTCACAGTCTAGCACAGCGTGCCTGGGGAATAGCCTTTCAGCATTTTTCTCACCTAATCAGCATTCCTCATTTCTGTCAATCTATTCACACTTTGTAGGATTTTCTTCTTGGAAGAGGTGACACATAAGAAAGGCTGTCTTGGGTCAGACCAGAAAATTAATCTAACCCAGGAAGAGAATAAGTATGAGATAAACAGAGTGATACTCAGAAGAGCCCCATCTCCAGCAATCTGAGCTCAATTTCCCAATCCAGACCTGACGTCTTTGTACCCAAGGCACGTACAGCTCTTCAGTACGTTTTGAGCCTATTTACTTTCTTAATATGCACAAGTATGATACAACAAGCTTACCTGCTGTAACAAAATGTAATCTGGATGGCACTGAGCATCATCACAGGTAACAGTAATGTTCATGGCTGAGATCTTTGCACCACTCAGCTGGGCTCACAGAGGATAATTCCCCTTCTGGAGCTGGACTTGATCTTGGTCTTTCTCAGTTATATCAGCAATCCTGAAGTCAGGGTCCCACCATTGCACAAATATGCAGTAGGGACAGTTTGACACCAAAGGTTTGTTACCCCAGCAGGAAACAAAGCACAAAGAGCATTCTGTCCATTTTAGCCATCAAGAAGGAGTGCTCAGAGTGGAGCAGCGGAGCTTTTCCTGGGTGCCAAGGCTGTGGCATGGCAGCCCTGGCTCATGAGCATTTGTTTACAGCTCTTCCTCTGTCAGGTGATTTGCTCAGTCACACAGAGGTTACTCTGGGATAGAGCTGAGGTTACTCTGAGATACCTGCAGTCACATTTAGGTAGAGGGAGAAGTCCACTGTTAAAGGTCATAGTTTGTAATTTATTTTTTTTTAATTGGTCCTGAACAGAAAATAGAAAAATGTTCACGCAAATCGTATTTCCTGAAGAATTACTATCTGGCTAACTGCAATGAAATGTCTCTTTCCCCTGTCAGTCTAATAGCTGGAGACACGACAGGCAGCAGCAGAGGGGCAGCCCCAGCCTCCAGCAAGGGGCATACAGCCCCGCATCCCAACAAACATCAGTTTTGCAGAAAGACCCCTTTCTTATTAATGGATAAGTAGCCCAGCAGAAAATTCCTACCATAGCTACTCACAGCATTAATCTAATAGGTTAAACATATTACTATACTTTTAACAGAGTAAAGTTTTGATCAGTTATTACCACTTGGGGAAAAAAAAAATTGTGGAAGTCACCCATGTTTTAATAAGACTCAGAGAGGGCAAACACAGGATAATGGAGACAGCAATCTCCCCAAAAAATGGCACCAAGCCACTGGCCTTAACCAGCTTCCCCCAGCCTGGGCACTGGAAGCTGAGCCAGGACCAAGGCAAGATTTTGATTCCATAGCAGCAAGGGGAAAGGAAAACCATGAGAATATGTCAAGCCATCAAACTGTGATGCTTTTTCAGAAGAACTATCAGAAACTCTTCAGAGGGCACTTAATAAATGAAATAGTCATAGGAGACTTCTGAATTATAAACGAAGTGAATGAACTTAATTTTTTTTCTTTTTTTGGAATAGGTTATTTATCAAAAAGCCTCTGATGAGCCAAGACAATGCATTACAAATGGACTCATTCTCTCTGAGAAGAATTATTGCTGCCAATGTTTTTTTTTTTTTCCTCATTGAAAAGCAAATCAGACACTTCAAGTCCCTGATTTATTACTGCACTGATTTCCATGAACATTGGTTTGCTCTAGCTTTGAGTTAGAAAAAGGCTTTTGGAAGAACAATAATCAATGAATATATAATGTGAGGGAATCAAGCAATCAGAAATAGTAATTAGTTCAGTGCCTAATTCAAGGACATGTTATCCTTGGGTTATTATGGGAAAAACAGAATTTTATATTTGTGCATTCAGGCAGGTTTGAACTACTGTGTACAAACTAAGTTGTTTTCCTCCTCCGAGGCACCATTTTGAACAGGTGGGATTACATGCACTTGGCACCAGCTGCAGAACTGACACAAGAACTAAGCAGACATTCGGAAGACAAAGGTGAATAAACAATGGTGCAAAGCCAAACACAATCTAAATACCTTAAAATGGACACTCTCAATCACATACACAGTGTTTAAGGTCATGACTGCAGGGCATCACAAAGGTGCAGCCTCACCCGAGATTTCTTTATTCTGGACCAGGACTTTTCACCCGTAGAGGAAGCAGGCATGTATATATATGCATGTGTGTGTGTGTGTGTGTTATCTTCTCATCGACAGCCTCACTGTACCTCCCCGAAGGCATCTGTGCTCAGTCGCTGCAGGCGGCTGGTGGGAATATCTAAATGCAGTCCCAGTTACAAAAGACTGTCGCACTCCAAGTGAGGACAGCCAGAGCATGCCGGGTCCATTCCTGCCCAAGGGGCAGATGCTGCTGCGGGCTGGTGCTCCCCGTGAGTGTGCCAGGAGGGGCAGAAGGTCCCTGTGTCTGAGCCACCCTTGGGTGTGCAGGCAGCTTGGGCTGAGCTCCACAACAGGGCACTGAAGCTGTTGGGAATTCAGACTGTTTTATGGGAGCTGTTACTCTTCCAAAGGTGACAGTCCAGATTGCGAAAATAAACAAACACCCCCTTATTTCCCATAATATGGAAATTTTGACTGTGATTTAGAAAACTTCATTTTGGAAAAATCGTTCAGATTTCATTTCTCACAGATGTTCACAGTCCATTGAAATACAAGCAGAAGCCATCTCCACCTGCACCATATTTGTGGTCAGCTTGTCTCAGTCTATTTACAGCCCAGCAGCTCTTTGCAGCTTTTTCTCTGTTAAGCTACCCAGTCACATACATTTTTACTTCATTACTGGGGAGCTACAGAGTGAATGAGCAGAGCTGTAACATATGTGTGGTCATAGCCAGGAGCCTACGCTGGAATGCTGCATGACAGTAATTTCACGCTAAAGATATTTTTTAAAAAAAAATTAGTATAGCCAGGAGCCTACGCTGGAATGCTGCACGACAGTAATTTCACGCTAAAGATATTTAAAAAAAAAAAAATTAGCTGTTATTTCTACTTTCAATTTCTTAAAATCAGTTTGCTTTTTTAAAATGAAGCTTTGTTTGCATTTAAAAAAAAAAAACAAAAGCAGAAATATGTATTTTTCTAGGCTGAAAACGTGTAGGTTTCCTCACATTTACCTTAAAAAACCTGGTTTTTTTATCAACATACACTTAATCTTGTTTTGAAAGAGCAGTGTGTAAAACAGAATTTGCCATGTAACTATAAGACAATGCTAGCATCCCCAGCAGGAGTGCACTTGAGAGCAATTTTCCTCCTGTAACAGCAGACAGGCCAGCTCACCACCACATTATGGCAATACACCTGTGCAAAGACTAGCAAAGGTACAACTGTTTCGGCCCAGGCAGAACAGAGCAGTGAAACACCGCTATTAAATAAGCACACTACAGATCTCATCCAAATGAGACGGTACCACCCAAAAGGATTACTTCTTTCCGTTTCACAGAAGTGGTGTTTAAGTTGAGCAGATTGTTCCAAAACATGAAGCATAATTAAGCAGAACATAAGCACCAATTAAGCTCTATTTGCACAGATGAAACTGCTTAAAAAAATATTTTTCCAATACACATCCAGGTTTTTCAATAGGACATGATAAACTTTACCAAAATGCATTTGCTCACGTAAGAAGACGTTCTGCTGAAACACACAGTAGACAGCTGTGGGTTGCTGACAGCATCAAAGGTTGTTTATAGCTCCAGGAACAGAGAGCAAGCAGCAGGCACAGGTTACAGGTCTGTCAAGATGTTGTTAGAGGGCAGCACCTACACCTCACGCGTTTAAGTAGATCTGATCTCAGGCACTGTATGGAAGCAACCAATAGTGCCTGGACTTCTTGCTCATAAAAAACATTAGCATCCTAATTTCTGGTTTGCCGTGAAGCTGAACTAGAAGTGGGTCTTAAGAATACCAGTGTAAATGGACAGTGCCCAAACCGCCCTTCTCCCACCAGTCTCTAAAGACAGCCTATATACTTCTTCCTGCCTCAGAAAAGGAGCTGCTCTAGTACATATGTATTCATTCAAATTCTTCAACCACATCTTTGACAGTTGTGCTCAAGCATTTTGAATGCCAGCAGCTATAAATCAGGTGCTTGCTTTTATGTATATGCACCCCAGCCCAGGACTAAGGGCATTAGCTCGCTGAAAACTCTTCATACAGATAAATGTCAGCTCCTGATGTTAATTTAAAAATACAACAAACCCATCCAACACACTAGATTCTTCAGAGTTAGTATGACTCCAGTGGGAAAGCAATAATTTGTTTCAAGACACCTCACGAAGACTTTATTTCCTCAGAAGGAATCCTTTTTCCCTTTTGCCAGGGCTGTACCTGGCCTGCAGTGCCACTCCCAAGAGCAGAGGTTTCAGGCACCTTTCTCAGCTGCTAATCCCTCCCCGTCATTCCGGCTGCTCTTCACCCCTCACCTTCCCCTGTGCTGCTACCTCTGGAGGACAGCACGAGCATCCTCCAGGCTGGGGGCTGGCTGTTTCTTGTTTTAATCAGCTCCGAGATGCTCAACTGAGAGAAAGCGATCCAGAGCAGCTTCACAGCCCTACTCCTCCCAAGGACAGTGAGCACATGCCGGGCTGGCTTTGCAAAGCCCCGTCAATCCACATTCATGGGTACAGGAGACAGCTTCAAATTTTCTATGGGGGCAGAGCAAACCTCACTGGAGGATCTTGATCCAGTTTTAAGTGCTCAGAGAATTAGAAGAGCATTTGAAACATCTGCCCCAGGAATGAGATGGGAGTTTTACTAAGACTTACTAAAAAGTGATTTCTTTTCATTAAGAGGTGAGACAGAAGCACCCAGGGAAGCAAACGGCTTCCACCTAAGCCTTTCCTTCCAATTAGGAGTTTGGGTCCCCCTCCCTTTGCTCGGCAGTCTGCAGTGGTCTGCTGAAACCCTACAGGTACCCACTGAGGGGTTCAACACAGTGAGGAGGTCCCTTTGGAAGTGCCCTTGGCCACTTGTGCCTTTCTTAGAGTGAGCAAACAGAAATACATACACAGTGTGAAGATGAAAAATTTCTTACGTGGGTTTCTATGTCCAACTCAGAAGCATAAAAATCAGGGATGGGGAAGAGAAGAACAAAAGACCAGACATGTTGGTACCATGCAGTGAGCAACCCCATAAAATAGGAGCTAGAACCCAAGCCTGCCACACATATGGTGACAGACCACTCAGCTGTGGTCACCAGACCAAGTATACCAGCACCATACACCAAAGCAGGCACAGAACTGAGCTAGATCACCCTAGGCTCCCACACAGGAGCCAAACCACGAGCAGCTGCCAGCCAGACAGCAAAGCAAACATGCAGGGAGATGAAACCCCATCAGGCAAGATAGGAAAGTTTCAGGAGACAGACAATAGCTTAATAATTTCCAAAATTTGGCCCAGCTAGTGGTGCTGGGAACCTTAAAAGTTGGTTCCTGCAGCAAAAGGTTAATGGGACAAGCACAAAGCTTGCTCCAGTTTTTCTCTGTCTTTATCCTGCTTCTCCGGGAAGGGCAATAGGGAGTGCCATAAAGGTCAACACCAAGACACACCCTGGTCAGGATGCAGATGCAACCAACTACACACTTGAGTCACCATGAAGTCAAAATACATAATTAATTAAAACTTTACCGTGCTAAAGATAGAAACTTTAAATTCCACTAATTTGTCTGAGGGTCTTTCTGCTTCTGAAACATACTAATTTTCAGACTGGAAGGGGAAGGCGATGAGCTTTATGGCTTCCCAGCCTGGGGCCTGCCTTTGACCAATGCCCCTAAAAATACTGATAAATTCCGAGATCTGGTCTGTTTTCAGAATATCACCACCAGAGAGAGATTTGAGGCTAATGAACACCAGCCCCTGTAAACACTGGAGCTGTTCTGGTTGACAAAGTCTGAGGACTTCTCCAGGCAGAAAACAAATACACAATTGAGAACATGACCAATGCCAGAATGCAGCTAATTAAATTTTCATGCTGACTCTGATTGCTTTCATTTAGCAACACAGATGTGCAACCAGGATGAGGGGATATAGTGCCTGTGAGCACTTGGAAACAGCTGTCAATATGAGCAAGATTTGGAAACCAGTCACTTAGAGCAAATGCTGCTCATACTGCATTATCGGCTCTTACCAGTGACTTGATTTTAAAGAACCCGTGAAAATATTTTAATATATTAGGTTTCATAATTCTGATTCTTCCTTCTTAAGAAGTTGCATAGTAGTCCACAAATGAGTGAGAAAAAGACAGGAGAGCATTGCTAAGAACAGCATTTAAAAAAGGAATTAAAAACACACTCCATATGGGACCAGGATTATATTTTGTCTGAAATGTCATCAGTATATGCTGAACAGCTCTTGCTCATATAGAATATGTCAAATTCTAACACAGCAATAGGCAAAGAAACAGGTTTAGAGGTACTTGCCATCATGGGTAAGCTCATCCTAATATTAGCCCAAGAGCATGTCAAATGCAGAGCTGCTTGTGTTCGTGAGCCTCTTCCCTTTTGCTCTGGGCTCTGACACCAGGATACCCCAGGACCACCGACAAAGGGAAGAGGTAGCCAAGACCTGCAACCTGTGTGCTGATGGGAACTGCGGGTCTAGGATTTACCTACGGAAGCCTGACCTGTCTGTGCAAGTGCTCCCTCCTATTTATTTTAGGGAGGAAGAAACATTTAGCTTTAAATACTTTAACTGGAGTGTGTGAAGAATAAAGGAGGAAAATTTCCCTTTCTGAATGCTTCAGATTTCATCTTGTAATTTCAATTCCCCTTTTAATCATCTACAAGGAATTTAATAAAGCTTTGGCCTAATCCCAGAATAACAGAATAATGGAAAATTAGAGCTTTGCACGTACAAAGACACATATAGGAAGCCTCTGAAGCTGGTGTCAGCGTGTGCTCCCACCTGCCACCCTGGGGTGGCCATGCCAGCCCAGAGCTGCAGGGACAGGACAGCTGTCCTGGCCTTATGGACAGGTCTGGCACCTTCACCTTTCTCTTCCACTATTTGTGCCTTAAAACCCCCAGCCACAGTCAGCCGAGTACTCAGCCATAGACCAGATGCACGTGCGTGGCACTGCAACAGACCCACGCAGAACCCAGGTCAGCGCTGCAGGTGCAGCCACGGCCCCTCGTCGCCCGCGGGCATCGCAAGCGGCTGCTTCACTTCCCAGTCCTGCTGCTGGATGGGATCATGGACCGTGACAGGCTGTTGTCAGCAAGTGTGGTGGACATAAAATGGACAAGTGAAATGTTGTACTCTTTCCACAGTGTGAAATCTCATTTTAAGAGAGAAAGGATTAACTGTTTAAGTAGTTAAATTAATTAGGACTTAATTAAGATACATTTGGACACACATCCTCAATTTGAGGTTCCCATGTGTAGATTTAAGAATCATGGGAGAGGGATTAAGGTAATGTTAATTATGTTCCATTTATATTGACTATTTAAATAGCTATCCCTTTCCAATTATGAGCCTCTCTAACTCAATTTCTTCAAGAAAAGCAGCCTTACCCTGAAATTCTCAAGGATGTTCTTCAGCCAAAAGAAATGTCTCCCCCTACAACTGTAAATTTATCGAAGCCAAGTTAAAGGATTCTGGATTTCAAAACATGACATGTTAGAGTAGCTCTCTTGTGGTTCCCACAAGTTTTTGGAAGCCAGGAGACAAGCAGGCAAACACAGGTGGGTTAGTATTTAGGCAAGCGATGCTTCATGCCAGTGAGAAGAGGTTCAGCAACAATGTGAGAAGCTGGACCACAACTCTCATTTTGAGACCTACTAAAAACAACATGCCCATGATAATTTGGCAAATCAGTGAAAAGGATTAACAAGTTTTAACATTTCACCAGAGCAAAGCATCTCAAAGACTGCTCTGGGGCCAGCGCAGGGATGTGTCCTCAAAACCCAGGTAGGCTCTTAGAAAGTTCACATTATCCGCCTGAGGTCATACTCTGCTTGTTCCTCCCACCTTAATGTCCTCTCTCCTTCCTTCCCTCCCTCCCGCTGCAGATAAAGATAAACCTCCTGCTGCGGCCGCACACGCTGCTTTGGGACTGCTCGTCTGCTCTCAGGTGTGCTGCGAAGGCTGATACTGCCCACCCGTACTCAGCTCAGGAATGAGAGCACAAAGCACAGCTGGCTGCTCTTTACAGACTGTATTAAAAATGATTAAAAAAAAATAATGTATTTACAAGATTCCAAACACCTTTTGTGTAATGATGATCTCAGTTATCATTAATGACATAATTCAAAGAACTTTTACTTTTTTTCACCTGGCCATGTCTCTTTAAAATGAATGCTGTTTTCACACTATTTAATTTCTATAATTTAAAGTTGCATGGAGAGGAAAAATAATTATTTTCCTTTCTGCTGCAATGAGAAACCACATTTATTTAATATAAAAATTTACCACCATTATTTATTAGCAGGCAGGAAGCTTCCGGGTATAATAAAAATTTGGTACATAAAGCTGCAGCTGCCTGAGGAGAGGGGGAATTAACTGTAATGAAACTGGTTCAGAGAGCCTCATGATATCACTGTAAAAATACCAAAAAGAAGGGGATAGAAGCAAGAGGAAAAAGATAAGATTTTTTGGTAAATCACAAAATATTATCTGTTCTTTCTGCTAAATTCTCATATGAAAACAAAAGACAAGTTTTCTTTTCATCTTTACGTTTAAGATGTACACCTGGAAGAAGCATTTTCTTCTCAACACATGCTAATATAGCACCTCTTACCAAGCAGCAATTTTGTCTGATGAAGATTTCTTCCCAAGTGGCACATTTTTTTAATTCCTAGAAAATTAGAGACTTTTGCTGGTCATCACAAAGGTCAGCTCATTAGGCACAACTAACCTCCCAGTTCCTTGTTCCTTGGAGATACAAGGAACCCAGCTCACACAGCTTCACTCAGGAAAATAATTCCAGGAACATCTAGAAATGGAATAATTTCCATTTGCAACGCAGTGGCAGGATTGAAGAAACAAAACATCTCAAGAAATTCAGTTACAGGGAGACGGTGTAGTCACTGGCATACTCAAACCTGCACCACAAAGGCAGATGAGAGCAGGGTGTGTCTCTTGTCCAGCTGAGCAAGGCGGGCAGTGATGCCATTTCACTTACCACGGTATCACAAGTTCTTACTGGGTGCATTTTCTTTTAGATACCCGTCTGTATTTAGTTTTTGTGAGTGCTTTGGTCATCTGACCTTCAGCATTTGGCAAACAGCCCTAGTGTAAGTAACAGACACGTACTGAAGTCCTGCTGAAAGTCCATATAATTATGCAAGATTTTAGAAAGATTTACAGCACTCAGATTCGGTTACATTACAAATGAAAAACTTTTGCACTTGATTAAGAAAAATTATTTGTTTCTCATGCTGAATTGATCATGAGCAGTAGGTGTCTGTAAGCTCAGACCTTTGTATTGCTCTGCAGGCAGATTTTCAGCCGTACTGTGGTGTGACCAGCCTGCCATGTGGTGCCAAGGAGCCAGGAAACCCTGGCAGAGGGTTATTCATCTTGGCCTTTTTAATGTATAAAATTCAGGTCACAGTATATTTATAAAATCCAAAATACACTATTACTATAGGATGCAACTGAAGAGACTCAGCAAACTGCTGCATTCTTGTTTGGCTACTCAGCTGCTAGCCAGAGCTCTGCACTATTGAACTCACATACAGGATCACCTGCTAAGGCTGAAAGATAAGCTGCCAAACTTCACCCTGAATTAAATCTGCACAGCTGAGTTATTAATTTATAACCAAAACTCACTAGACAGGATGTCCATATTTTTATATTTTTGTTCCTTAAGTTATCTTTCCCCTTCACTCTTTCCCTATGGAAAACTACTCAGGTCCACTGCAGATAAATAAAAAAATCAAGTATGGACCCTGTATATGAATTTCAGCAACATTCCAGCTGATAAAGCTGGCAGTAAAGTGTTCAAAGTACAGGTGGGCTTGGAAAATAAATAATCACTACATTGTGATGCACCTTGGTGCATGATACTACAGCACAAGACAATGATTACGTGGCAAGCAGGACTGTATTTAGATTATTGTTACAAATTACATTCATTAGTCACCATGACCAGCCTGGATCCTAACATTCTCACTGTATCTAATTTCCTAATTCTTTATTGTAACTAGTATATTTGTATTTAGTCCACCATGCAGCCCAGATGTGACTACTGACACAGACAGAAATAGTCCAAACCTGTCACACAGTACCAGCATGGATTGTTACATGCTTTGCCACAAAGCAAGACACTAGATAAGTCTCTAGGAAAGAGGCAAACATCATTCATAGCTCTTTTGGTTAGAATTTTTCCCTAGAATCTAAAAGGATAAAACACAAAATATGGACTCTAGAGATTTCATTAGAAGTGCAGAGACAACCCCAAACCATACAGATGGAAATGCCATGAGAAAGCTTTTCCTTTAGGTCATTCTCTATCCCGTATCCTTGATTGAACTAAGCCACATCCTTCCTCTAAGATTTCATATTAAACTGAAAGGTTTAATGCTAAACAATTTCAATTAAACAGCATTCAGAAAGATATATTCACGCCTAAGTCAGCTTCTTATATTCATCCAACTCCTACAGCACCTAATTAGACAAACAGCACTGGGCTCTGCTTAACTCTGCGCTGCGTGCTGTGATCTTCACCATGCTCGAAGCAAAGGCAGCAGAACATGCACCACTACTTACGCTTTTTACAAGGCTAATTATGTGTCTTTTGTTGCTGCACTCCTTCAGGAGGCCAAGCCAAGCTGCTCACTTCATTGAGGAAAGAATTGTTTTCTTTCACAACAATGAAAGAGAAATCCATTAAGGGTGACTACATAAAGCACATCTTTGATACAGGAGATCCTCAAGATGGAAAGCTTTTGAGGTGGGAGAGTACTTGGAGACAATATTATAAATGCTTGTCCTCCTCCCTCCTACCCATACACTCCCTTCAGCCAGCAGTGCACTGATGGTTTGCAGCCCTCATTATTATTTTATGAAGCTGATTCTGTTCTATCTCAATAATCAATGGGCAGGTTTATGGTTGAGCAAGCTGTAGAATTTGAGAATAAGCTAGCTAGCTAGCTTTGTCCAAACTTCACTACACAGTGTCAGATGCAGCTCGATTATGACCATCACTACCCCAGCTGGTGCTCTCTGGCATCTCTCTCAACAGAAAATAAGAATTTATGAGGTACAGAGAGAGCTCAAAGGGACAGGTACTCTTCTCACTAATGTAAACCAGAAACAAGGAGAAGTCAGAGGACTCCAGCTAGAGCTAATGAAATGCAAAGCAGGTTTTAAAATAAGACCACATCATTTCACACTTATCCAGCAACACGGTGATTCCTATTGTTGGCTGAAAGGCAGCAAAACAAGCTGGTACTCCAACACAGGAATCCCCTCTTCTCAGGGGTGCAGCATTGTTCATCGCTCTCACCCTTTCTGGACCTGAATGGAAAGGGCACATGGAATTCAAGAGGGAGGAAGCCTCTGTGTGTACTCTGCTTTTCAAAGTGGTTCTGTAGCCCACAAATGCAGAGCCATCTTCTATGCTTTTAACTATGCTAGAAAGTTTATGACAGAGCTAATGTTGCAGAGTGCTTTGATTTAATTCTGAAGGAGGTACAGTTTCAGGGTTGGCGAAACGAATGTCTTTTGGCACCTTCCAGACAGCTAACTGGTATACATAAATTATTTAAATTATTACAGAGTTGTGTGGATATGAATTAAGCTTTCATCCAAAGCAGATAAAAAAGTGAGAGGGGTCTGGAGGACAGAAATATATGCTTGGCCACAAGCAGCCTATATTAACATCATCACACCCTTCCAGAGAACATGCTATGATTTTCCATCATTTACACATGATCCTGCAACCAAGCACTAGCTCCTTTTGTGCTGCATATACTCAGTCTGCACAGCTGCCATGCCTCACCCAACCTGTATTATGCTTCAATTCCATGAGAAAAACCTGGATTGTCATCCTACAGCTCAGTATAAATAAAAAACCATATTTGACACCAACAGAATTTAAGAGCTTCTGTCTGAAAAGTATTACACATTGCAGGCCTTGCACAGATAAGATTCTTTTTATTTTTTACCATTGCTTCTGTAAAGCTGTTGATGCAAGGGAAAGAAATAAGCACGTGAATAATGCTCTGAGAAAACTTAACTGGTGACAAATAAAATAATCCAACTGATAGTCACTATCAAAGTATTCTACTTCCAGAACAACATGAGAAGAAAAGTAACGTAAGATCCATTCCGGCTTCTGACAAGTAATTCCTTGAACACTTTTAGGAGGCAAAGAAGTCGCATTAGAAATTAATCTTCATTACCCAGACCTTACCAATGGTTCTGACTTCATTCTGTTAGCCAGCAGAACAGTGGTCAGACAGGATAAAACCCAGATCTCTTCAAGCCTCACCCTGAATTTCACCTATCACACAGCATTTCAAATTACATGCCTCATTAGACGGTAGGCAAGCACCATAAAGAGCTGGAGCAGGTATATTCTGCTAGTTTGGATTTCTAGATTTGATAAAACCTATTTCAGTATTCCCTCAGTGATAGAGTTCTTGTGCTACTCCAGTGCCTGCTGCGCAGGAGGAAGTCACTACATTAGATAGATTAAAGTAGACAGAACACAATATCGTACCATCAGTTACCTCCAAAACACACTGTAATAAGATCAGTGTATTGTTACAGGAACATCGGAGGTGTACAAGCAATTGCCCAACTGAAAGGAAGAGAAAAATTACATCATCCTGCCAGAGTCTACATGTCACAAAACCCGAAGGCATCTGAAGTAGCTGAGAGGGCTAAAGGATCAGAGATATCTGACCTCCTTCCAAACAAAACTGGCTGACATTTCAACCCCTTCAGAAACATTCTGTAGTCTTCTCGAAAGCCAAGTCTGCCCAAAGGAGGGCTTTTAGACAGCTTTAGTCTCACAAGATGGCTGCTTTAAAAAGCTTGCCCTTGCGCTGGTGCTCTCCATCCACTCCAGCAACAGTCCATCACTTCCTCATCATCTTCGCAAGTCAAAGAATGGCTGCGTTCAGGTGTGGCTCAAAACTCAGACATCCATTCTAACCCCCTGCAACGGGACTAGCTCTCGCTGCAATGAAATGAAACCTCTTGGCATCCAGATAGACTTAGCTTTTCATTTAAAACATCTTCAACTTGTGTCTCTAACTTGCCAATACATTTTAATTAAATTTATCGGCAGAGATGTGCTTCACAGGTTGTATCTATCCCCCTGAAGATTAGTAGTAAGAACAATTAGAGGTTAAACTGGATACTTCACATCTGTTGAGACTATGCATCTTTGCTGCTGTAATATATTTGAAAGAAGAAAAAAAAAAAAACTTTATGTGAAAATGAAATCCCTCCAGATTATACTTAAAAACTCTGCTTTAACCTTCAAGAGGCTGGTTTTTTTTAGTACATTGTTTTGGAAACACTCTCCCTGCTAAACAAAGCAACCTGCATGGGACTGATGCACAACGCTGCCTGAATGCCCTATCATTAACTGCTCTTCCATCCCAAAATACATCAAAGGTCTTGAAGGGGAAGGGACAACATACAGTGAGAGAACAGAAGAGTAACCTCATCAGATGTACCCAATTGAATCTGTTCTGGCCAATCATGGACACTGTAGCATCTGCCAAGCAGCCTGACAGCTGGTTCAGTACCACTGGGAAATCTGTAACTTCCATATCCACCACTTCCACAGGTTATAAATTCAGAATAGCTTTGACAGCCTCTCAGAAATAAGCTTTGCACAAGGGCAAACTCATCTTCAATGACACTGCCATTCAGTTTAGAAAATGCTGTGCATGTTTTTCTTAACCCACACGAGGCTTTTCCTTTAAACAAGCATCTGCTTTGCAGGCACCATGTGCACCCCAGTCTCCACGTTTCTCCACACTGCCTGCATTTACCCCCCTGCAGTTCGATATGATGTGGATCCACATGTACGTGTGCATCGCATGGCACCAAATCTTGCCTCACGCATGCCATGGCTCTGAAGGGGGGAGACTACCTGGAGCTTGCTATTTTGCAAGGTGGATTTGATGCAGCACGTTGGAGTCCACAGTCTCTCTTGCAGCTCTAGAAAACAGGTAAAGCGTAAGATCTCTTTAACATTATGCTAGAACAACTTATCACCTACATGGTTTATCTTAAAAAAAAAAAAAAAAAAGTGAAGCCAAACAAAAATCCTTGCAATGAAACTGAGGATATCCATCAAGTTTTATGAAATTCTATTCAATTTTTTAAAATAGTCGAAAGATTATTAACCTTGTCTAACATCTTTCTACGCAGCAGATAAAGTGATGGATTTAGGGAGAGAAGCAAGATAGAAGGGAAGGTATGTAAACAGGTAGGAAACTCAGGTACTATTGCATTTTATATACATGGGAAACTAACAGAAGCACAAAAATCATGGAATTATGGTAGGTGATACGTTGAAAGTTTGCTGTGGTATATTGGTATATTCCTTTTGCATGCCTACCATGTTTTAAAAAGGTCCAAGTAGTCCCCCTTCGAAGTTTGCTCAGTAAGGTAACTACTTAAGATAGTTACCTAGCTGATTCATCACTACCACAAGGTCTGCGCTTTTCAAACCATTAACAAACTTCTAAGTCAGTTCAACACCCAGGTTCTTCAAACTCTAGCACATAAAGCACAATAAGCATTTCTATTTCACAGAGCAGTTTAATTCTTCTCCCCCCCCTCCAGCACTGCCTATCCCACTGAAAACACATCCTTTTCTCCTCTTGGCCATCAGCTGCAGAACTTCACGGAGGGCACTTCTGTTCTTTCCATCGCGTTCCCTCCTGCAAAACACTTAAACGCAGTCTGCGGTGCTTGGGCTTTCTGTTGCTGGCCCGTAATTTGATTCATTAAAACCTGTGGTTTGTGCCTTCAAGAGGAGGTTGTTATTGCTCTGTTTTTCTACACAGTCTTATTTCACCCCTGTATCTTTCACAGCTATGTAATGATGCACCCTCTGCACCAGAATATAAATGAAAATTAAAATAACATATCTTAGCCTCTGTGCTGCCACAGGTAAGTATTATGCAAATGCTACTTTTTTTCTGCAATGCTTTCTGTTGAAGAAGGGTCTGGTAATGCTGAAATGCTTTCTGAAGAGGATGGCTTACCAGGCTGCACGTGGAATGACCACTGTACAAACATACTAAAAACAAAATCCATATCTATTCAATCACAACTGCTAAAGCTGAAAGGGAAACAAACACAGAACACATCCTAAGGGATGACTGATTGAATTACACCCCTGTGATAGTCCCACAAAATGTAACTGATCTCAGACTGAATAGTTGCAGCATTGATTACTTAAGCAGAAATTGTAAAACGCAGGTGGTGTATTTTTGCCACATAAAAGAGGAGGAAGGGCATTCTCCACCTTCTCAGTATTACAGTTGTTCCGAAATTACCCATTAGTAATTTTGGATGGACAGTGCGGACCCCTAAACAGAGACCCACATAAAAAGTGCATGGACCAGAATTAAGAAGCCATAGAGTGATGCAGTTCTTTAAGGGCTATTCCAGCAATTAAAGAACATGACTAGGGGCAGGGGGAAGGGGAGGATGTTAGTAAAAGGAAACAGAGTGAGCCCGCATCCCCTGCTTTCAAACCTCATATAGCTTTAGCACCTCGCTGCAATCAACACAAACCAGGGGTCTGGACCAGCTGTTCCTGTACTGCCACGCAGGAGGAGGTGACACCACACGACCTCTTTGCACCACACAGAAAGAGAAGGGAAAGAAGAGAACAGTATCTCAGCCAGAGTCTCTAAAAGACAACTCCCAAGTACAGGGCTGTGTGAGAGGTCTCCCATCATATTCTCATCCTATTTTCCTTCCTAGCTTCACAGGACTGGTGATCACTGTGTTTTCCCTAGCTTCAGGAAACCGGGAGACCCAAGGTAGGACCTTCTATTTTGTCCTGGAAGGGACAAACAGGTAAAGGAGAGGGAAGGATTGCAGGACCATGTAATTTTTGTGTCTTTCACTTCAGTTCTCAGGAAATACGGGAATGACTAATGATGTATGCCTAACAAGCATGGGTCACTGAATTGTCAAAACTGCCAGAGAACAAACCTGAATCGATATAGCACATCCTTGTGTGGAGGAGAGAAACCGAGAATGCATTACATCTTCAGCTCAGGAACACTTTTTGGCCCTGTCTCACATATTCTCCTCTGAAAGCTAGGGAAAAGAAAGGTCTGCAAAACTGCCACGAGGTAGATGGAAGCAGGCTGGATAGCTGTTCAGAGGGCAGCTCTCAGTGGTTCAGCAACAAGACCAGGCAGGACTGCACTGAGCTCTTCCCCGGCTCTAGTCATGGTCAATTTATTTATTAACAAACTGGATTATCAAACAGAACAGGTATCATCACGTTGGAAAGGACTGCAGGAGACCCTCACAAATTTGAGAAAAGACCTGAAGGTAACTAGGTGGAATTCAGTCACGACAAATGCAAAAGGCTGCAAGTTCAATGATGGAATCATCCACACATACAGCTGGCCAGGCTGAAAATCTGTGTGTTACTGTTAGTAACCAATACATGATTGGGTTTGTGTTGCTGCAAAGATGACAAGCACTTCTCCAGAAGCACAAACGGGAACACGTTTTGCCAGCCATGTGAAATAATCCCTCTGCTGTGCTCAGTGGCAGCTAGGTCACAGCTTCAAGAGACGTGTACAATAACAATAAATACTTAGGGTAAGAGCAATGAAAACGATCAGAGCCTAAATTTGTTCTCCATGTCCACTGGTGGACTGAAGACAAAATAATGCTCGTCAGGAGCTTGCCATGCTGACACAGCCAGGTACAACCCTGCTTTGAGACAGGAGGAGGGACTAGGAGACCTCTTCACCTTCCTCATCTACTTTCCTATAATTTTATGAAGCATCTATGCACTTTTCCCATAAGAGCTTTTTTTTTTCCCCAAAACAACAGTTAAAAGCTACATCTTTGGCTCATGGCCAGGTGAGCATAATGCCTCAGACTTCCAGTTTTGTGCCTGTGCAAGTTATGGGGTGCTGGTGGGATACTTGTACCTACTGATGCTAGCCTCAAATTTAGAAAGTAAAAGCTTTTAAGTAACTGATTTAATTGTTGTGTCTCGCTCAAGGAAATGTGTTAGACAACAACCATGAAAGTTTCAAAGTTTCTGCATTACTGAACATCGTGAAGAAAGATATTTTTACTGAATTGCTACAAGATGTTTACTGTTTTCTAACCAGTTCTTTGCATAAATTAGTACAGAGGGAAGAAGCTGCTAGTCTCTAATTCAGGATCAGTACCACAGTTTATTGTTTTGCTCTCCTTCCTGTTCAGAAAAGACAGAAAATACAAATACTGTCACTTGGGAATTGGGAAAATATGATTCTGTCTGTAGAAATGTCACAGGTTTTGGCAACAGCTTTAACAGTCTTATTTATAAAGATCAGTATCTGCTGATGTGGTTTAGGAGACATGATAATCTGCCACTTTTCACTTCTAGGTACTTAGCTGTCCCCTCTGCAGTGACAGACAGATAATGTGAGCATTAACAGAGCTAGAAAATGAGTATTGCATTAATTCTTCATCTTTATAATAAACAATCAAACAAAAACAAGCTCCTGATTGCTTAAGCAGAGGGCACTAATCCAAGTAAGCAAGGAGACATTAAATGCTTGCAAGGAAGTCTCTGGACCAGACTATGCACTAAAGGCAAAGTAAATGTTCAATAAAGTCTACACGGGAAGGAGGACCAGCTAGCGACTTCAACATTACCTTTTTTATACACATAGTTTTTGTTAGTCTTGCTTCAACACAGAAATTCAAGTAAGCAAAAAGAGTAAGTTTTAGTACTATGCTGGTAGGATGGGATTGCCCCAGGGCAGAGAGATGAACAGAGACTAAAAGAGCAGAACTTCAGGTCCTGTCACAGGTTCTGTAAAGCACTAACATTTAAAACCTTTTGATAAAAAGCAGAGGGACATTAACACAGCGAAGTGCAAAAGATGGGGCAGCATTTCAGATGAACAGAGCCAGTCAACACAGCTCTGCTCCTTCAAGGTCTGTACCCTGCTGTCACAGGGACACTGGGTTTGAGAGCTGCACGGCCCTGATCACCCTGCAACGGTGCTGAGGAACAAAACCCTACAAGAGTGCAAAAGGAGGCAAAACAGCAGCTGCAGTAACAATGGAAACAGTGTGTGTATGTATCTAGACTAAATCTGAAAGCCAGGGAAGTGTGACATGAAAAGCAGAGGTAAATTGCTAAGGCACAAGAAAAAGAAAAATAGGTATGCCCATGTACAAACACACGGCAGTTCTACACAGACAAGGGACACAGGACAGAGAGCTGTGAGAAACTGGAAGCTTTGCTGCAACATGAACAGAAATGAATATGAAATTACTATTTCAAGAGAAGGGTTAGGAGCAGAGCAACTATGATTAACAAAGTGTAAACCGCAGAGTAGTGCAATATGCTCTGGTAAAGATACACCATGAGTAATGAGAGCTACTGACTGAACAGCTCCATAGATCCAGAGGGTTGAGGCAGAATCTCTGTTGCTAAAACAAACCTCTTCTAGTTAAAAGGCTTGAATTGTCTGTCTGAAAGGATGCTGGACACTGACAGTTTCAGTGTTAAGACAGCAATGGCATGAACAACTCAAACTAAGTTCCTCAGGGAGTGGAATGACTGCAATTAATCCACAATGTCAAAACCCCTCCCACTCCTTAGCAGAGCTACTGAGAGAAAAGCCACAGAACATCAGAAGCCACTGTCAGAAGGTAATCTAGAGAGGCTCCTTAAGCACTAGCAAATGCCACCAGGCCTGGGAAATCAGAAGATGACGAACAGCAAACAAATTTCACTTCATCCCCAGTTGGGAGCCAACAGCTCGGTCTGTAACAAGGCTACCAAGCTTCAGGAGCTTCTGCAATAGACTGTCTGATGAAATCTAGGGGCCATCTAATTGCAGGAGAGAGGAAACCCTGAAAGCTGAAAGTGCTGCAACAAATTCAGAGATTTTGTTCCAGGTAATGTGTAAAAATCCACTGGAATAACTTTTAAAAAGCTAAATAGAAATAGATTATAAATGCATATAATGCACTTCCCCAGATTTACACAGGAAAAACCCTATACAAGGAGAACACAGCCAAGATATAAAAAAACCATAAACCCCCAAGTTAATTTTGGCCATACAGTCCTATAGTTCTGTCCCCTCACTGGTGTAGATTATGCAATGTCGTTTTACCATATGGACATGAACGATATCCTCATGAAACAAGACCACACTCAGAAGTATTAAGACTCAGCAGTAACAGTAGTCTAGGCTTTTCTCTTCTGACTGCTTCCCTTTGTAATGAGAGACTTTGTCTTGCAAGTTATTAATATGTCTAAATGAGATGAATATTTGAAGGTGTGGTACACCTATGGAAACACAGATGTATGAACACAATATTTCCATCATACATCCCTGACCAAAAAAAAAAAAAAAAAAAAAAAGCGAAGTTTTGAAATTGATAATCCACCACAGGTTTGTTGTTTGTTTGGGTTTTTTAAAAGAACATTTTTACTGCCATATCTCAGAGCCAAGGTCTCACTGTTTCCAGCTGAACAATGAATCATTGCACAAACTCAGACCAATGTCACATGAAAAACCTGAAATCTAGTAGAAATGCTGTGATTTAATAGCTGCAGTAGGAACTGTAGCCCAAAATGTAGATCTACCAAACTGATTCAGTCCCTTACACTCTAATGAACAAGAAAAAATAATAATTATGCACAGAATCATGAAGACATGGGCCTGCTTACGTACACCACCACAGCTTATGCACAATTTGAGGGCTAAAAGCATTCAAATTCACACTGCTGCAAGACGTTGAAGTGGATGGGGCTGAGAGGGAAGTGGGGAAGGCTATGTGCCCTCAGTACTCTTCATACAGATGGAAAATGATCCAGGATGGCCTTGTCAAAAAATTCCTCATAGCAAAACTACTGATACCTGTAACATAACTAGTTACATGATTTCACGTATGAGAGGAAAGAAGTATACCGCCTCATATGCAGATGGCGATATATATAAGAGCAAGGAGAAAATTTATCAAAGAACAAAAATCTGTCCCAGATCAATCTGTGCATGTTTTCTATCAGAGCTGGTACTGAACCACACACAAAACATCCACCTTTCCTTGCAAAGAGCTGTCCTTAAAATATAAAAGTTCAATCATAATGGCAGGGCCAGCACAAGGCTTACTTCACCTGAGGAAGCAGGGGAATATTCTCACTTCAGTGGTATACTGCAATATATTATGTTCTATTATACAACTAACTGGGGTTTTCACAAGTGCAATCAAGCAATCCTTCAGGCTAACAATTGTTTTCCTTAAAATATTAAGGAGCCTTAACTTTAAAAGTTTCATAGGTCCCTGCCTTTCCTATAAAAAAGTTGTATGGGTCCCTGCCAGGAAGGCACGTACATGAAATAACGGAACCCATTTTCAGGAACTTTCACATACATTTATTTTTCACTCTTGTATTTTAAGTAAAATTGTTTAACTTGCATTGTGCTTCTCAGCTCATCTGGGTGAGCATCACTGAAAGGCAAGTTAGGAAAGCGCCAAACTAGAATACAGTGCAGAAAAACTTGAGAAAAACAAAAAAGACCGCAAGCAGCATGACCCAGCCAGCAACTGTCATCAGGCACACTGTTTATTTAACAAAAAAATGGCAATGTTGGTGGGGAAGAAAAAAAGAGAAACTGCATCAAGGAAACCAACAGAAACAGGATCCCACGGTGAGAGTAACTGAGGACTGGAGGATGCAGTGCACAGGCTCAAGTGCCTGCTATCCTGTGATCCAGAGAAGATGTACTGTAATTATAGATTGCATTTTTATAACACCTCTCATTTGAGTCCTTTGAAGCATATGAATAATAGTTATTCTTATCATCCCTGTAAGGTAAAAATAATTGCATGACTATAACAAATGGAGGAATTAGCATAGTGGGGAAACAAACTTGTGTTTGTGTACTGCTCCAGCCTCTGCCCGCACTGACACTATGGAGGCACTTCAGTGTGCACAGCATCCACACACAGGCTGCCCACGCTGTTTCATGGGGGCTGAGCTCACCCCTGGCTGATGGCAGAGGCTCTGCCTCTGAACAGCTCGGGGTGGCAGAAAGAGAACATGTGATTTCTGCCTTGGATGAAGAAATATCTGTACAAGGGTCAGAGTAATTGAAAATAAATCACTGGGAAGGATGTAAAGAAATGTGCTGATTCCGCTACAATACAGCCTCTGCACCATGCAGCACCGGTGGGTTGAAAAGAGCATTTTCAGTCCCTGGTACCTCATAGCTGAGCACCTTCACAGGGGACACCCTGGAGAAGAAAGATAATCCAGTTTTTAGTCTGCTCAGACCTCTCCCCTCTCTCAAAAGTGGGCTTGAAGTCCCCATATAAAGCTAGAGGAAATAACATGCTCTCACAAGAGTTTTTAGATAAGAATATCCCTATTCCACATTTGGATTAACCAGTATCTTATCAAATGATGAGAACAAGCCAGAATATACATTTCCCTGCAGGTCAGCTGGTATCTGTACCATCTGGGCAATAAACGTCTTTGTAAAGCTGGGCTCAGGGAGCCAGAGCAGGAAGCCTGGTCTGCACTGTGTGCAGAACTCATCTCCTCTTCAGAGGTTTTAACCTTTATGTACTATCACTTAAAACCACACAGTACCTCATGAATCAAATCGATATCAGGTATGATTTGTCTTAGGGTATTCCCAGCTCCAGCACTTGCAACAGGACCACAGGCAATAACAATACAATGTGAGGTGACCAGCTACCAGATTATAAATCCTACCTCTTTGTGGTTACTTAGGATCTGAACTCGGGCACAATTCCTGCTTCAGGATTCAGCTGGGTTTGTTCTGAACTCAGCTGCTGACAAGTAAAGGCACTGTGAG
The DNA here is from genome assembly GCF_000699245.1 of Pterocles gutturalis. Classification (NCBI taxonomy): domain Eukaryota; kingdom Metazoa; phylum Chordata; class Aves; order Pterocliformes; family Pteroclidae; genus Pterocles; species Pterocles gutturalis. Next base: position 1,080 of record NW_010103374.1, on the reverse strand, counting down.
GAACAAGCCTCTAGGTCCGAGGTCGGGATTACCTTAAGAATTACTTGATACAACAGTACATGTCTATATCTCCTCTCTCCATATAACATCACGTACTGGAAACACCACATGAAAACAGGTGCACTGAGAAACACTTGGAAGCGCTTATTCCAGTGAAGTTACATGGAACCGGCTTTAAGTTCCCTCTCCATTGGCAATCAAAATTATTTCTCTCAGTGGCAACTGAAATCTACCAGCTGGCAGTATATTTTCGACATGCTGTTCAATTATGTAGACACATACAGTAACAACCTCTGAAGCATCTGAGATAGTCGATGTGTAAATTTATTTATTCCATCAAGAAGAATATTTGAGGACCTGCTTCTAATCTTCTGTCATAAAATAAGTGACCACAACTAAGGAAAGCAAGCTTTACTGCATTGAAAAGCTAAATCCCTGACAATATACTTGATGGTTTATTGTACTCTACTTATTTTCAGGGTTTTGTACCCTGCCATAGCTATTACTGAATCAATACTGATTTAGTCCAAAAGCACAATTCATATTTGCCCTGGATCCCTCTAATCTGAAGAAATACGATTTATGAATGCTTTAAGGGTAGCTGGAGGATGGATGGATGTTCCGCAAAGAAGTTGAGTTAAAGCCAAACTCATAAACCAAACGTACAGCCAGAATTTACTCTCACTTTACAGAGAAGGTTCTTGGTCTGCAACCATAAGTTAGTTCAAGGTTTCACCAGATGTTTCCCCAAATGATGTGTAATACATATAATTGTCCATGGATGCATTGTTGCACTAAAGAAAACCCATTTTCAGCTCTTAGCCCAACCTTTTGGATGTGGTTCTGTGTAGCTCTTAGGAGCTGGGAACTGACTGAACAAGACACCTCTGTCACAGCGCAGAACAGCAGCAAGGGCACAGCCATGAAGGACAGGACGGTGAGAGAAGCATAAAGCAACGAGTCATCGACATTTCTGTACCTGTCAGGGTCACAAAAATTTGTCTGATGCTTTGCAGAACTTTTCTCTCTAGTTAAGCAAATTTCACCCCTTAACCATGTCTAGACACTACCCTCCCCCCT
>NW_010103373.1:0-1755 GCF_000699245.1 Pterocles gutturalis | reverse complement strand
TGATGTATGCATTTTCTCAGGATTATCCCAATAAGAGCCCACTGATTCTTTCCAATTTAGTAAATCTGTGTTAGTAAATGGGATGTGTACAAGCACAGGCAGCCCTTCTGGTCCCACTGCTTTTTGCGTGGGAGCCTGTGTAACTGAGTGCTGCTGTTGAGACCTTGTTCTCCCCCCTATCTGATCCCTGAACAACTCCTTGTCCTTCTTCTGCCCCATCATCACTAGTACTGACACTTTCCAGATCTGACTCTCTTTCTTTTTAATACATCCTTTTTCAATATGACAAGCAATACAGCACCACTTTTTCGGTTTCTTTTGGTATGCTTTTGACCCTGGCTAGTTAGGCTAGGAAAGGAGATAAGAGCCCGAACATCCCAGACCGAGAGCTGACTGAGTGAGACGACTCTGAGAAAGGGGCAACCCAGAGACAGACGGCCTAGAACAAGAGAGAGAGTTTTCAAACAGACCCTCATGACATGGAATAGTGGCCAATTTGTCTCTCAAACCTAAGATTGAATCCTAGGCTAGTAACCGGGGCTGCGCTCCTTTCACGTGTACACAGCGGCACAGCAGAGAAGCTGAAAAATCCTGGCATTATCAGCCTTCTCAGCACAAATTCAAAACACAGCCTCTCACTAGCTGCTATAAAGAAAGCTAACTCCATCCCATCTGAAATCAGGACACTTTAGCAAACTTTGAGCTAATACCATTATATCACCAGATTCATTACCCAGCAATTTAAATTTTTTCCTAATAACATGATCGTTTCTTAAAGAGAAAAATGAATCCACATACAACATCTTATCCCATTTATCCATCCTTTTACAAAATAACACCAACTGTAAAATAGTATTATAATTCAGCGATCCATTTTCGGGCCATTCTTCTTAACCATCCACAGGCCACCCCTAATTACATTTTTTTTTTGTTTGTTTTGTTTTGTTCTGTTTTATTTTGTTGTGTTAGGGGATCCCCTCCAAATTTATCCCAATATTTTAGGATCCCAGTAGGGTACAAGGGGGTACTTTGGTACAGGAGTCAGATCCCATACTGTTTCCCAGGAGACTGTTTTATCCAAAATTTCATACACTTGGCCAGAGCCCAAAGCACTATCTGCATCTACGTGAAGAAATCGCAACTCTACTGCCACGGTCCTTCATGGAACGATTTGGACAAACCAAAACTGAAATCAAAACGGAACTCTACCTGCTCCAGTCATCACTGTACCTAATAAAAGATTTTCACTAATCAAAAAATACTGTGATTGACTTGAAATCCATTACTAAATCAAAAAAATTATCAAATAAAAAACTTTCACAAATCTAAATGAACATGTTTGCAGGAAGAAACAAATACACCTGATGTTTTGTCCACTTTTTGGATTGCTTTTTAAAGCGATTAAATTTTCACTGATTATTTTTACATCTTTTAATCATTGCAAAAGGAACATTAGTTTTAATTAAGTTGCAAAATGGTTTGGGTTTTGTGTGGGTTTTTTTATCCCAAGTCATAACTTTACAGCTCATGGTAAAGGGACGTGGCTGCTGCTGCTGCTGTGTCAGACAAACGACTGCAGATCAGCTCTTTCTCTACTCTAGATTGCTGATGTCCACATTGCTTCATGTGTGTTTCAATACCTGATACCATGCTCACATTATTCGAATTACGGATTCCTTGGTCTGTCAGCCAAACTGAGGCATAATATCCATCAACTTTGGGCAGAATGAGTTTCCGTTTTTAAGGTTCATCTCC
>NW_010103372.1:2103-3290 GCF_000699245.1 Pterocles gutturalis | reverse complement strand
CCAGCACCGCACAGAGCCCAGCACCGCACGCAGCCCAGCACCACACGCAGCCCCCGCTCCGGCTGGTTCTCCACGAGGAGACTGGAGCCAGCTAAGACCCTCAGGTCCAATTCGCGAGACCTGTCCTCCTGCCTCGGCTGCGTGACCACGGTCCTTTCCCAGGGCTGCAGAACCGCTCGGGGCCGTTCCTGAGCAGATGATGATCCACAGCTTCTCCTGCTCCTTTGCACAGACACCCCCTCCCTCCTCCTATGCCACCCCCCGCCACGGGGTGTGGAGCTGGGATGGGGCTGAGCAGCAGCCACCGGGACCCATGGTGGCCGTGCCAGGGGACAGAGCGGGGACACCGAGCCCAGCATCCTCCCGCCTGCCCTCGAGAGCTCCAGTGCTTTCCTATTGCCCCTTTTCTCCAGCTGCCTCGGGGAGAACCAACAGAAGGGGCTGAATCCCATCGAGGTGGGGACTGAAACAAGAAGTGCTGATCGTCCCCCCCACAGCCCCACGCAGGACCGGGGCAGGGGTCTGGCAGCCGTCCCCCACCCATGGCTCCTGCTCGGGTGGGCTGGGGGCCAAGCTCTGCCGGCAGCGCAGGGTCTGATTCCCCCCTGTCTCTCGCACAGCTTTTCACAGGCACTCTCTCACAGCCCTGTATGAAATAATTTCAATTTAATGAGCTCAGTTAGCTGCAGATTAATCGAAAACAATTTTGCACAGGTTCCTTCTCCATTATAAAAACATTCTGGTCTGTCTTCTCCTTTCTCAAACTGTCTCTCTGTGGTCATCTTCCTTCTCTCCTCTCTCCCCTCACTCTGCCCATACAAATTACCCCACACGGGCTGGCAGGGAGCAAAACCCTCAGGAACTCCTTAACTCCTGCATCTTCCCACGGGAGAGGTACGGGGAGCCCTCCCTGTGCACGTACAGAGACCCTCAACCTTCCTGCCATGGCACGGGGCCGCATTTGGTGCAGAGCAGCATCTCCCCGGGGGCCAGGGTTTGCTCGGCTGGAGAGCCCCAGGGTGGCCAGCGCCGGGGGGGGCCTGTGTGCCACACATTGCAATCAGCTTTCAGCCCCCAGCTCCCTCCTCGGGGGCAGAACCAGCTCCCCCAAGCGATTTCCCTCCCCTGCAGCAGACCAGCTCTTCTCCACACCCATGCAGACCCCTGCCAAGGCTGCGGTGCCGTCC
>NW_010103372.1:972-2059 GCF_000699245.1 Pterocles gutturalis | reverse complement strand
TCCTGGGGTCCCTTTCCCCAGCTCCTAGCTCCGGCCAAAAGGCAATCCCTCTCGCAGCGGCATCGCCAGGTGCTGCTCAAACCTGATTTACTGGTATTGGCAGCCAGCAACCTTTGCTGTTTATATTCAATGCCAAGCTTCCATCTACACTTTCTGCTCCAGCTCGCCCCAGCCTCCATCTCCACCCTCCCCGTTAATGCAGGAGATGCGTGGAATTAATCTTGGAATTTATTTAAAAACCATCAGCCACGCTGGCTGTAATGTGTTCCCTCATCAAAGCAGCACAAAGCCCAATTTAAATGAAAACCAGCAAATTTTGGCGCGTTACCCAAGCCAGCGCCCCATTCGGTCCCCCTGAAGCGGGCGCGGGGAGAAGGCGAAGGCGGGTGGGACGAGATGCTCCCTCGTCCCAGCCCGGGGATGTGCAGGTCGCTGGCTGTCTGCTCTGCAGAGCGCTGGGAGGAACACAAAGTATTTATTTTTTTTAATAGCTATAATACATTAAACTGTGAGGCAGGTTCCCCTCCCAGGGGAAGGGCTGACCCCAGACCCGACGGCGCTGTGTGGGGATGGAGACCCCACTCCCGCAGCGTTCGGTTTAGGCTGAGGGCGAGGAGCAGCAGCTGGGCACGCAGGGAAAGCAACAACCCTTCATTAGGATAAAAGAAAATGAGCACCAGGGGGGTCTGTCGCTGCCTGACCCTGGGTTTGGGATGGGAGAGCAGAGAGGGACCGCGCTGCACCAGGATCTGCCTTGGAGCACCTTGTGCTGTGGGGTGCTTTGGGGGTTTCACTGCACATAGCGGGTGGGGGGGGTCTACTAAGACAAGAGCTTCTGCTTGGTGTAGTTCTGCCTAACTCCAGGTAAAGATTTGCTCCCGTGGTGGTTTCAGCCTCAGTATGAGGCTCAGTCAAGCCTGCAGGAAAAATTTTGATGAGAGCAACAACAACTTTGGGAAAGAGGAAAGCTGCAACAGCAGCCCTCCAGGAGCACTGCCCTGAGTTCTGTTGGGGCTCAAGGGAGCGTCTCCACCATCACAGGCACCAGAGCCGGCGCTGCCCGCTGCCAGGGCTCCCGGCACCAGAG
>NW_010103372.1:0-903 GCF_000699245.1 Pterocles gutturalis | reverse complement strand
CGAGCAGCCCGTGCTGGCTGCCACTTTCCTTGAAGGAGAGTGGAAAATGGGTTTAGAGCTAAAAAATAAATTAAAATACTGAAGCAATAGGCTGGCGGTGAGCGGCACATAATCCCCCTGCAGAATAGGCAGAGCTAAAAAGCTGAAAGCAAAAATGAGTGTAAACAGCAAATCTGTGATTGTTCTCCAAGCTTTGCCGTCTCCAAGCTGTTCTGAAACCCTCATGAGAGGTGCCTGCAGAGGAGACCCCGACCGCGGGCGAGTTGCTGCCTGTGCGCAGACCCCCGGGGCCGGGGGGAGCCTGGCAGAGGGGGCTGGGGGCTGGACACAAGAGACCCAGGAGGTGATGGGGGGGTGCTGAGCTCCCACCCTGGGGCTGGGGGCAGCTTGGGGAGGGGCTTCAGCTGGAAGGTCAACTTGCTGGGGGGATGTAGGCTCCTGAAAGCAGCTCCAGCTGCTCCCCGCTGGCTGGGGAGGGGATGGGGACGTGTGTGCTGGCTGCTGAGGGAGAGGGTTCTCTGCAGAAAGTCAGGAGCAAACAACAAATACCATTGCAGAAAAACGCTGTTTCCCACGTTTTGCACCAATTAATATTCTTTTGGAGAACTAACCATTGCTCCTTTGAGAAAGGGACAAAAGGAATATCATTGACAAGTTTTTCAGCCTCATTACAGTATTCTGTACATCAAATGTGCCCAGTGTACCAGAAAATACAGATGTTGCAGCTGTCATTTGGGATAACCTGATTATCCTTTTATTTCTAGCTTTGTTCAAAATAAATTAGCGGTGGTAGTCTGTTCAGAGAGATAATTAGAGTCAGGCTAAACACCAGAACATAGGAAGCCTTCTCTAGGTCAGAGGCTTAACTGAGGCTGAGCCAGGCTGAGGACCCATCCCGACGCA
>NW_010103371.1:24768-24985 GCF_000699245.1 Pterocles gutturalis | reverse complement strand
GGGGAAAGGGGGCTGGGCAGGGGAAGTTTGGGTAAATACCCTCTTGGGGTTTGGCCTGGGAGAGCCCACGGCTTCCCTGGGACTTCTGAAATGGTCCAGAAAATTGCGTCTCTGTTAGGCGCTGGTTGAGCATGAGAAAGGTTTTCCAGCCTGAGGGTCCCTGGCTTTCAGGTGTTCTGGGCCAAAGGAGGAGGTCATCCCGCTCCTTTTCCCTTGG
>NW_010103371.1:0-24733 GCF_000699245.1 Pterocles gutturalis | reverse complement strand
ATAAAAAATACAACTTGGTATGTTTCTTCAGATCGGCTGGGCAGCGCTTATCGTGGCCTTGCACATCCTAGGGAGGGAATGACGGATGTGTCTGAGCATTGACACAAAAATCCTGAGCCACAAGGCGCTGGCCAGACAGAACTGCAGGGCTCCATGGCAGTAAGTGACAATGCATGGACAGTCCTGCACGCTCGGGACAGCAAGCTGTCCTGTATTACAAATGACTGAAATTTTCTTCCACGCCCCATGTAGCCTTTGCTCCCAACTGTTTTGACAGGTCTGCCATTTACGTCGTGTAATCCATGTGCACATCATGGAAATGACTGAACTTTCTTCATAATACGAAGTTAAAAACAAATGTACGTGCTCCCAGGGATGCAGAGAGCAGCCTTAAGGCAGGCAGAGAAAACTGAAAACAGGAGTGAAAGCAACCCTGGAACATTGCTGTGCCCGGTTAGTCAGTGTAAAGTGTTTGTTAACAGGTCCCATGGCTCATCAACAGTCTCATGGTCTTGCAGTCAAAATCTGGTAGCCTCAACAAAGCCTGTGTGAAACTGCAGCATCCTTTAGGCTAAAACCAAACAGCACTTTTTAAAGTACCTATAATAGAAAATTGACTTTGCGCTCAGGTTGGAAAAGCTGTCCTCTGTGGGTGAAAATGAGGGTTTTCTCCTGTACAATTGCTTTTTAAACACCTGTGAGACAGTTCGCCACACGGAGCTGTGGCTGGATCCAGATACAGCTGCTGTTCCAACGGTAGAGCTCTTCAATGTAATGACAGCCCTGCAGAAGATCAATAGATGGTTCATGCTGGAAGGGATTTTTTTATTTATTTGGTCTATGACCAGGAGCTACAGAAGGCTTCCCAATATATTAAGTCCACCATAAAAACATCCAAGCCATTTCTAGACATGAAAGCACTTGATCTCTCTGCTGAGCACATTATATCTTGCTTCACTCATCCTGTTCTCAGTTTTTCTTCTGTTCCAACAGAAACATTTACACATTTGAGTATATCTCAAATGTCTGTAACAGTGATATCTTAACACCGCAGTCCTACAGTATTGGTCCTTTTCTCATGCTTTCTCCATCTCCATGTAAATGGAGTCTTTTTGCGCTTGGACCTGCAGTTGCAGTTAAATGCCCAGGATTAAATGGGCATTTCATGGGCTTCTCTATTAGCCTTGTCACTTACGGATTTCACTGAGATCAAATGCATGGGCTTAAATCTTGACAGTAACTAAAAATTGCCTTTCTTGGGTAATAAATCAATGTGACATAAAACCCCGAGCTGGTAACAGAGAATGTGTCTGAAGTCTTAAGTTTTTATTCTTGAAAGCAGGACTTTGCAGCTGCGGAGCAGGAAGGAGAGAGGCAAGGTCGCTTACCTGCCGTGGTCCTTGTCCTCATCTGCCAAGGGCCACGTAGATTTACTGCTGATTTTGCTGAATGTCAGAGCCAGCCCTCAGATTAGCTGCCAGTATTCTGGTTTGGGTTTTTTCTCTTGAGATATTGATCACTTGAGCTGGATGATCTGGAACAGCCGTGCTTTTGGTGGTAGTGTAGGATTTTACCATTCCATCAACTCTTGCAAAAAAAGAAGCAAGGTCTTTGAGGGCAGGGAATGTAAAGGACATGTTTCTCCAAATGTTTCAGCAGTTATTGCTGTAGATTGATTCTCTGGACACATTTGGCTTTACTTTCCTCCCCGAGGTGGCAGAACCTGCTGTTCTGTACTGCCCCAGTTAAGCTGTGGGCTAATGGTTCTTCTTGTCTTACTTATTACTGTGACAGCCCACAACTGCACTGAAGAGTTGGTAGGGTCTTTTCTGCATTTCTGCCAACTTACACCTCAATTGGGAAATGGTCTTAAATATTTAAATCTTTAAAACTGAGTTGGAAATTGTTTTTCAGGAAGGTGAAGCTGGTGAGTACAAACATCATTTATTTGCTACCGTAGCCACGTAATCACTGAAGGAAGCTGAAAGCAGCCACTTGACATTTTGAAATGTGTATTTGTCTTGTCTGTACCAGCAGAGTCAAACAGCAGTTGTCCATGCCTGGTTTTATCTTCTCTTCCATATGTAAGAACTTTAATTGAGCATGACATAATGTAATCAGTTAAGCTATTTAAATAAAAGAGGGAAACCTCGTGGGTCGATGTTCCTGAAACCCACAGTCATCGTCTCACTGCTGGAGATGTTACAGAGGAGAGAGGCCACTTGAAACCATCTCATCTGCCTCTTACTGCCAACGCAAAATGCAACAGGAGCTTGTTTCGAAAGTGCTGTTTGTGGTCACAACAGCACCAGGGGGTGTTAGAAGTTAAGAAAATCTACATACTGCTTGTTTGCAGGCTACAGCTTTACAGACTGTCAGGTCAAAAGATGGCTGGGTCCTTTCCTCTTCAGTATGCCACTGGAGCAGCATCCTCCACTTGAGGGATTAAATCTCCGTTTGGTTATCCAGCTTTTATGTCCTTTTCCCCCAATATGAATGTCAAACATTTATTTGTCAAGGATTATTTTATGGCACTGGAAAACATCAGGGATAAAGCCCTTTTAAATTGAAATAGGATAGCTTTAAATTGTCCCCATCTATGGGCTCTGGCCGTCTCCTCTTCCTCTAGAGGCTTGTTCTCATGCCCAAGACTTCTGTGCTCACGACAGACGAACCCAGGAGTGGGGGATGGAGAGGAGAGAGGGCACAGGGCCTGTGATGGAGGTTAGTGTGGTTCCCTGCCACCTTTTGAGCAGAAGCTGAAGAGGGACTCTTGGGTACCAGTCACCAGAGAGGCTGTTTCCCCTGCAGACCTCCGCACCAAGAGCTGTGCAGGACACTGACCCGACGGCCTCTGCTCAGAGGAGAAAGGTCAGAAGACCTTCTCGAATGAGAGCTGCTGGTTAGCCCGGTGGAAGCCTGTGACCATCCCAAGCAAGTATGATGAACTAGTTATTTTTTTATGCAGTGCACGATGTTCCGCCTCTTGGGTGGGGGTCAAACAGGATGAGCCCCTTTCTACCCCTTGTGCCTGTTCATTCAGCAGATATAAACCAAGGAGTGCACCTCATTCCTTGATACAAATTGTCTCCCTCGTAGAGACAAAGGAAAAATTCCAGCAGTAGTGGCATCAGAGGAACGGGAAAGCTTTTTTTCATGATCCCGCAGTTCCAGGCAATATTTGCATTGCAGATCATGTCAGAAGAAAACCCATGCTGAGGCATCACATCTTTTTTCTGCTTTTGTTCTTTTCGTTGTCCCACTTTATCTTCTGATCACGTGTCCGTTCTTGGTGCCCTGAAGTTGGCTGTCTTCTCTGCACTTCACATGAGAAGCTGTCGAGAGTTTAAAAAAAAATAGGTAGGAAACATCAAATGGATGTGTCTGAGCTCTGAAGGGCAGCCTGGGCTTTGGCTGTGTGGGATTCTACAGGAAAAATCTTTCATCCTCTCCGACAGATAGTGCTCCCTCACCACCGTGGCTGAGACCAAAGTGAGTTGCTCTTTCTGGCTGACTTTCCCAATTCCCTCCAGCAAGGGAATTTTCTTAATGGAGGGCTGGGCTGGAGTGACTGGGGAGCTCGTGGAGCTCTGCCGTTGAGCGTTATAAGGACAATTTAGGCAAAAAGCTATTAAGTACATAGATGTTGCCTCACAGGAGAAGGAGAGACTAGGTGACTTCGTGGTAGGTCCCCTCCAGACCTGGTTTCTAATGCTGTTCTCTCAGGTGGACACCTTGGAATAAACCAGCTCAAGTCATTGCCAGTGACCAGGAACATGGTGGAAAGGGAGCTTAAAAAGAGTGAAATGCCCCCAAGCAGTGCATAGTGCTTGGGGCTTGTTTCTAGGTGTGTTCTAACACACGTGGCAGTGAGTTAACACCAAAAGTAGTGGCTGCCGAGCTATCGTCAGCACTATAAGGCTCGTTCAGCTGTGACAGTGATGCTGTTGTGACACTACAGATAAGGCTGTGTTTGGTTTTCCACTTACAGCAGGAGTTCTACTTTTCGGAAAAGCATGGTTAAGTAGTGAATTAGTTTTTAAGTTCTAATCACGGAAAATATAGTTCACTCAAGTGTTCACTTCCAAACCCTAATCATTCATTGGGCTCCTCTGAGCTTAAGAACTTAAGAACTTAAAAAAAGCATGTAGTGAAACTTTGTTGAGGTCACAGTTGCTCTAATGGCTTTGTTAACTACCCAAAACTCTAACGGGGTAACTTGGTTTAGGCAGCATTGCACAGAATAGCTGACGAGGTGTTAGAGCAGGGATGCTGCTGCCAACAGGAGCCCACGGCACAGGTCAGGGGTAGGGGCTGCCTCTGAGAGCTGCCCATGCTCATGCGCAGCTCTGCCCACAGCACACCTCATCGGCAGCCCCAAAGCACGGAGGAAAAGTGCCTGAGACGAGCAAGCCAGGTGGCGAGTGGGAAGGCTGGAGGAGCCTGGCTGCGTGCGGCGCCAGCGGCTCGGCAGCACCGGGAGGCTGGCAGACTTCCCAGAGCGGAGTTGAGGTTGTGAAGTGGTGTCTGGTGTACCTGGCATACCTGGCAGGTGCTCTGGACAGTGACACGTGTGCCAGCAGGAGAGGATGGAGGGGCTTACATCCCACAAAATGCCTGAGCTTTTGACTGCTGTGACTTTACATCAGGTGAATAACGTACAGGGAATCCCAGCTCACACGTATCACCATTTCTGTATGGCTGAGGTATTGCACGTCCCAGTTCAGCATCCAGCCAGCAGAGGCCTTGTTGAGGAAAGACTGGTAATACAGGGAAGACGGGGCTGGGAACAGCTGGCTGGTGAGAGCGGAGACCAGTGGGAGGCCTTCTTCATACCCGTGCGATCTGTAGGAGCTGGGCTGGGAACTGGGGAGCACGATATTTCATTACTGTGGTAATAAAAATGATTCGGCATGAGGCATCGGCATCTCACTGTGAGCAGCTCTTGCAAACGAGCCAAGTGTGTCCTGGAGGACAAGAGCTGGAAGAGCCTGAGTGCCCCCATGGGCAGGGGGAGCAAGGAGCACCATGGAGGCTGGGGTGGTGGCATCTGCCAGGAGGGTCCTGCCAGCACAGGGGTCCCTCTGAGGACCACAAAAATGCAGAACAGCCTGGGAGTGAGGTGGCCAGCCAGAAGTGCTGGTACGTGGTGGAGGAAGGGGGTAGTGAGGGCGTGTGCTGACAGGGTGGCAATGGCAGTCTGTCTGCAGGCTTGAGGTGTGCCGTGGTCCTCTGCGGGGGACTGTCTGTCAGCAGGCCAGGGCAGGAGCTAGATCTCCTGATTCCCCCCAGCTGGTACTCAGCGTGGCAGGATGCGACAGCTCACGTGCAGATGAGATGCCTTCCCAGTGAGTGCTGCTGCAACGCTCATGTGACAGCACTTTGTAAATGCTATTTTTTCAGTGTCCTAAAAAGGTATAAAAAAGTGTGCTGAAAGCATGCCATGGGTCAAAGGCAAGTCAAGAAATAAAATCCAGCTGTCCTGGCTCCCAGGATCCCTTTTAACCATTAGGTGTTTAAATGAATTTCCAGTGAAGTTCTCACCTGCTGTGCTGTCACATGTTATTGCAGAATGTGTCACAGAGAGAGAAGAGAGAAGCAAGAGGGAGAGAGATGACATTTATGATAAAGCCTCTTTTCTCACCGGGATGCATTAGCTGCTGGGATACTACCTCAGCTTAACAGGAACACCATTATAAAAAAAACCTGGCAGCACTGAGGTCCCAGCTGTTTGCAAAAAGGTGCAGAGACAGGGAGACACGCTCCCTGAATCTGACAGAGCAGCTGAAGCCCGAGCAGTGGCTGGGTGTTATTGCGAGGGATGCTCAGCCCAGGAGCACAAGGGACCTGGCATGGCCTCAGCCTGACCCACAGCAGCCCAGCACCGGGGGCTGGCAGGTCTGCTGCTGAAGTGGGGCTGGCAGGCTCCCACTGGGAGGTCACACATGGGAAATGGGAAGGGTGGAGGCTGAGAGGTCAAAGCACAGAACCATCTTGTTCTGGTTTTTCTGGGTAAAAGGACAACTTTGTGAAAATTGAGAATAAAAATAAAAGTTCCTGGTTCTGGACAAAGCTTGATTCACAGTTCCCTTTGAAAGACTTCCCCTGACTTCACTGGAGCTTGGATCGTATTTCTTCTGAGGACTTGAGAGATGTTTCTATCCCCGATTTAAATCTCAAGGTATTCCTTCAGAGTAAGCAAAGATTAAATGCTGTTAATAATAATGCACTCTTCTTCTCATTTACAAAGTCTGTAAACAGAGGCATTCAACGACAGGGCTGCAGATAGCTGGTGAGGAACTAACACTCCTTGGGCTTCCTCCTCACAAGGCTGTCTTCTCCTGGCTCCCTGCTTCTCCCACCAGGGAAACTGGTCTGTGGCTGTTGTGCAGCCTGGCTCCAGGTCAGTCCCTCCCTTCCCCACGCTGAGACAGAGGAAGAGTTGGCAGGACACACAGGACCTGTGGCAGTGGTGAGAACACTAAAGCACAGGACATGCCATCTCCAAGGATGGGGAGAGCACCTACGACCCCAGGGACCCAGGACTGAGAAGGGACAAGCTTTAGCAGACCACTGAACTATGGGTCTGACATCCACCACGGCAGGCTGCTTGTTTGCACAGTGCAGGAGAAAATCCACCTGGTCCAGCACCATCAGCTCCTCGTGCTGCTTGTTCCTCTCCTGCCCCTGGAGAGCTGCTTCTTGTGGGCAAAGGTGGGTGCAAAATAGGTATTTCATGATTCCTGTTGGACCCAAATAGGACTTTGTCAACCACATAGAGTCCAGCAGCTATCTGTTCTCCTCTTCTCCCCTCTGCCCTGTCCCCATCCCTCCCAGACTGAAGCAATGGGAGCTGGTCCCACCACCCTCCTGTTTTGCCTTGGCTGGTGTCAGTTTTCCCTTTGTGTCAGCGAAGCCACCAGTGCCATCAGCAAGTTGCACCCAGCTAGTCCCCTGGGGCTGTGGTACCTCTGTGTCACCTGCGGCTTAGCCAAGGGCACAGGGAGCTGGGTCTGGCTTTCACAGGCAGGAGCACGCTGGACCCTGCTTCTGCCCAGGTGAGGGTCACTCTGCAGACACAGGATGGACGGACAGATGGACACAGCCGTCAGCCCTTCCAGGAGCTCCCTGACCAGGACACCTGCCCAGAAGCCTCTGTGCAGCAGGGCAGTCACTCAGTCTTGCTAATGTGGCCGTGGCTGGGAACTGTATCCCAGGAGCTTTCCTGAGGATATGTGATGCTTTTATCGTTTGACTGATAAATGTTGAGGTAAACCACATTGTTATACCTGTAAAAATTGCCCTGTGTCTACTAGGAACCACAGATATTCAAGGCGAGGGAGTGAGGAATATGACCTGAGTCTGATGGGGATGCTTAAAGTGTAGGAAAAAGAACGTTCTTGGAGATACTTGCTTGCTCTGAGGCCACTTGAATCCCAGCTTTTCTTTCCCGATGAACTAATTTCCAGCATGGGCATTACTGGGAAAAATCCTCTGCCCCCAGAATGTGCTCTTTGTGTTGCTGCTGAGTTGAAAGCCAGAGGCAGCAACATCAGCAATTTGGGGGGAAAGGGATAATTTTGTTGGAATAGCATTTTTGGGAGCTTGAAGGAAGCTGCAACTAAAGTAGCCCTGATTTCTATTTTGCAAATGGTGACCACTTTGCTGCTAGGATTCCTTGGTGCTGAAGATGTCACTGCGTGGCTTTCCTCGGAGCAGCGTGCGGGAGCGTCACCAGCAGATGTGGCTGGAGCCAAAGTCTTCACGCCACTCGCATACGTACCCTTGGATTTTAGTGAGCGGCTTCCCCGTCCTGCTGCAATGTGCAGCATATCTATTGGTGGGGATCCAAATGTTTTTCTTTTCTGGGATTTCCTTCATTTCTGCTTGAAGAACTCAAAAGTATCCTGCAAGAGTTATCTGACATTTTAGAGGACTGGAGGCTCCTTCTGTTCTGATCTCTGCTTTCTTCTTCTTCTGATGGTGGCTTAAATTCCTGAGGGTGAATGGTGTGAAATAACTGCCTTTGTATGGTACTCCTGGGGGGGTCCTAGCATCTGAAATTCAGGTGAAGCAGCAAGATTTGTGCCTTTTCATGGTTTATCTTGTCCTGCGATTGGCTCTGCTGAGGAGAAAATTTAATGCTACCATTTGGTGCACCTTCCCACCCTGAGACATTTCCTCTGACAGCCCCATGGATGGAAGGAGGAGATTAAATCCCTGCATGGACTTAAACAACAAGAAACCAAGCGATCGTTGCTCACCACAGGAGGGCAACTGCTGGAGCGAATGCCTGAGTCAGTGGTGCTACAAACACGTGGAGTGCATGCAGGTTATTCTTTTTAAACCAAGTCGCATCATTTCTGCTTGGCATTGATGTCATGGCCGCTGCCTGCAGGAAGTTTTCATTCTCACAGGAGTTTCATGGCAGAAGAGCAAATGGTGCATCCAAAACATATGTGCAGCAACCAACGTGCTACATGTTCAAGGACAGGAGGGAAGTTCCCTGATGCAAAATGACTTTTTCTTTTGCCTTCTGTCCTGTATATTTCCCTGTCCCTCCATGCTGGCAGCTACGCTGAGAGCGCTTGCTGCTGGCTCAGTGTGAGTTCAGGGTAATGGGCTTCTTCCTACTCAAGACGGATGGCAGGAGGGATTTTGTTTCAGGCTCCTGAGGAGGGGTGACTGTTGTAGCATCTCCTTTTTCCCTCACCAGGCCTTGTTATCAATTCCCCATGCAGTGCCCAGATTGGGTCCCATGGTGGAGGAATATTTCTGCCCATCACACACCAGTGTCTGCTTTAGCTCAGCCCTGCAGGCTCCTTCCTCACCGTACTAATAAATATCTGACTGAGGAGTTCACTTGGCCCTGGCAGGCACTAAGAGGTTGTACTCTGACTCTTCTCCTGCGGTTGTCTTCTCCCTGGTCACCCCAGGCTTCTTGGGGCCAGTCTTTCACCAGGATAACCTTGGGAGCTGAAAGACACTATCTCCACCCATGCCTGTTGTGGCTGCTTGGGGAAGGAGCGTAGAGACCTCCTGGCTCTTCTTGCATCATCCCTGTCCACTGCACAAATGGTGAAGCCTTTCTCAGCACCAGAGGTTGGTCTTGGTGGCAAAGCTCACCTCAGTTATGGTTGGCAGCACAGCCTAGGGCTTGCCTAGCAAGGACGTGGTGGTCCTCTCTGTGTTATGTCCTGCCATGTCCATCAGGAGGTGGAACATTGTCATCTGCCCCCTCTCGATCAAGATGGAAGAGGTCTTGTAGGTAGAGGCAAAAATCTTCTTTCATCCAGGCAGGTCACCATCTGCCAAAGTGTGTGACTTGTGGTTATTGATCATTCTTTCCCTTTGATGTATCTCATTGGGACATATTCATCACTTTTATAAATCTGCAGAGACAAATGAAATTATGACTGGCATTAATTTATCCATGTTTTTTTCCTTCTTACTTCTTTACTTTTACTTCTTTTCTCCTGGTCCTATGTCAGTCTTTCCCCCACTTTTTTTTTTTACCCCATGGACAGGAATATTATTCCTGCTAAATAAGAGAGTGGGGAAAAAAGCAAAAAATGAGACTGACACTTTGCTCACATGAATAATCCTGAGCTGTGGGGTCACTTTGTTGTTGAAGACAGTGATAAAGTCACACTGTAGTGCGAAGGCAGGTCTTGGCAGAGGGCAGGAGCATGCTGTGATGCCACACGTCTTGCTGAGACACCGCTGCAGCGCCAGACCTGCAACACGCTGTCACCTCCGTGGGAGTCTCTGCCCCCATTTAGCATAACCTTATCCCACCCCAGAGGCTGTGGGGAGGAGGTGGGGCCATAGATGGGCTCATATGACGCTTTGGTGCTGCCAGGGTCAGTGCTTTCCCCATTGATCCTCACCCAGGTCCTTCCCCTGGGCCCAATTCCCCCCTGCCCCTGCCCTGGCTGGTCTCTGTCCTCACCTGCCAGTGCCCTTCCCCTGCCTCGGTGGCACTGGCATTCGGAGCATGTCTAGCCTATCCTTACCTCTTCCCACTCCCCATGTTTCCCCCTCATTTCTCTATTTCCATGCCAGCCATGTCTTTGCTACCCTCTGTTTTCTCCCGTTCTTTCATTTTAGACGTGATAGCATTTTGCTTCAGCAAAATTGCAGCTCTTGAAGTCAGACACCAAGGGCAAACGCATTTATTTACACGTGGGGTTTATAAGAACAGGAAATGCTTTTGGCATGATTTCTCCAAAGGAGAATTTTAATGCTTTTGAAACTGGGGAACCCAGATATCTGGCTGTGAACCAGACACAAACAGTCAAACTTGGGCCCCAAACTGTCTGCAAAACAAACATTAGAATAAATTAATGCTGTGGCAGCATATTTTCTGCTTATGCAGCTCGTGCTGGAGTTTTCAAGGAGACTGAAGCATGAAGTCTGACAGAAGAGGAAAAAAACATTTTGTCAATGGAGAGCTACAGAGAAATAGTAAGCATAAGGCAAAATTATAAATCAATTTTTTAAAGACTGTGACTCCAAAATAGTTTGGTCCGTTTCCTTTGGACTTCACAATCTATTTCTCTCTGTCTATTTGGATCAGTTTGGCAACTTTCAGTTCAAATTTATTTTGCCAGTCAAAATCAGAAGTGGACAAAACAAGACGTTTGTACTTGTCACCGTAACCGTTTGCATGGCATACTGAGACAGCTGGAAAAAGAAGAGATGCTTCAAGCCCACACTGCCATGCAGCTGCTTTTGGAGTGGAATACAGCTGCTGGTGAAGAGCACACAGCAACAGCAAGCTAGGTGATAATGTGCTCCACTGAGGCTTTGTGGAGGTTTCTCTTAGTATGGTATCTATCATGTGGGGTTACTCCTGGCAGTGAGCACTGGAAGTGTGAGGAGCACCTCAGTGTCCACCTAACAGCCACAGAGTTGTTTGTGTGATTGATGCTTGGCTTTATCAAGACAGTTGTCTTGTATAAGTTAATGGGGTATTTAGCCATTAGATTGGCGGAGTTCTGCAGGAATAATTACCAGATTTGACACTATCCACTGGAATTAATAATAAAATCACTGCTGGTATCATTTATGGTTGGCACAAACGTGGCCAGGCTGGTCTGTAATGACGAGACGAGCACAGTCCTACAGAGGGATCTGCTTCATTTGATATTTTCATTATTCAATCCAAAGTCAAATCTGAAGTCACACAGTTCAAGTTGGAGAGTGCAGCCAACCCTTCAGCTGTCCTGAGAAACAGTGACTCAGAAAATACCTGGGAGCAAAGCGGCTGAGTGGTTGACCGTGAACTCCCAGGGTGGTGCTGGGCAAAAATCTACCAATGCAACTCTTGGAGACAGTAAAAAGGGGGAATGAGTGGGAATGGGAGGTGATTTTGCATTTTGGTATGATGCCTGTGAAGGAAGCGCTGAAGTCCTGTAACCACTTGCAGGGTACACGTTTGAGCAAGATCTCAAGGTGCTGGAGAGAGAGCTAGAGAAAAGGCTGTGCAGTGAAGGACTTCAAGACCTTGACCCATTTAAATTGTCAAAAAGAAGGCTGAGAGGTGTCATAATTAGAATGGAGAAGTATCTTCAGAGAGAGGAAACAGTCATATGAAAGGAGCCTATCATCTCCCAGAGATGGGCATCCCCACTGCCATGAATGGGGGCTGAAGTGAGACAAAACTACGATGGCAGTGACATTTCATCACCAGAACAGATTGCAAAGGCCAGTGGGTGAGTCCTGCAGTCAGATACACTCGTATCCGGAGGTCAGCAAAAGTGGTGAGCTGTTGCTGGTAAAACAGAGGCACTGGAGTTCCAGCTTAGGCACCCAAAAACCTGGGCTGGTGGAATCCATCTGGGCTTCTCTGAGCATGGCCCTTCCTCCTCCTGCTTGGCAGAATGGGGACGCCCAGCCCGCCTCGACCTGCGCCCCAGGAGATTCGTTAGTTCTTACATACCTGTTGAGGAAGGGACCTAGAGACACAAGCACGATTTGGTCACCCAGAAATATGTTGTTCTGGTTCTTTAGCATCAGTCTGACATTTCAGAAGTGCCTTTTAAGGAGAAATCCGGGTTGGAGGTGTGTGTAGTTTTTTGCATTCTTGGCCACCTTCAGTGCAGTTGCTTGTAGGCTCATGTCGGATGGTTACCAGCTACAACTTACCTGCCTGCGTTTTAATACTGGTCACTCACACGGAGTCGAGGGATGGGTCAGAGAGCCAAAACCAGCCTCTTGCTCTTGCCACCAGAGCACGCCCAGCTCCAGCTGCTGAGCAGGGAACACACCGGGCTGCGCACTCCCCCTCCGCTCGCTCTCCACCCCTTTACACTGTGATATTAGCAGCCCAAATCTGCACGCTGCTACAACACAGAGTTAATGATTTTAATTATGATTGCTGCAGCCAGAACCTGACCTGGCTGCTGTTGAGCCAGGACAAGCACTGGGTGGGTGTGCCGGTGCGAGGGAGGCTCCACACCAGTCCTTGCATACCTGCTTTTGATCTTGGGCTTCTGCCATCAGAGGGTGTCTTTGAAGGCAATTGCCCTTTCAGACACTGCCTGGATATTTTATCATTTGCAAGCTAAGTTTTACAGTGAACTTTCTTGAAAGAGAAATGATCGAAATGCTGCCAGCCTGGAAACTCCTGTCTGCTACAGGTGTCAGTTGAAATTCCAGTTCTCCGTTGGCAGTTAGGGCTTTCCAGGATATTTTCCAGCAACTACGGCAACAACTTAAATAGTACCTATCATTTAGTGTCTTGGAAGGCTCTACGCCACCACAGGAGCTGCCTCTTCATTTTGCATGGAACACAGATCCTTTGCTCTGCCTGAGCTTTCTGGAAATGATGGGACAAAAAATCCCAACGCAAACGCGAAGCAGCGCTGTGGGGCCAGCTGCCTGGGGCCAGGGACTGCTCAGGGCAGGGCTGTCCCCAAACCTTGTCCCTCTCTGCAAGACCTCCAGCATGGGCACCCACAGCCCACCCCATACATGCCACCTCTTGCCTGTGGCATTTTCCTCACCTGTGCTGAGATCTACTAAAGAATTTGGGAAATATGTTATTGTTGTTGTTGTTTTTAAGTGTGGAAGAATAAAGTGAGTTTTGGCTGGTGATTATGGATGGTTTGGGTAAGAGTTGGCAGGAGTTTCCAACCCAGTCAGGTGCGAGGAGAAGGGAGGCCTCTGGAAGCTGTTCAGCAGCATGCCAGGGCATAGCAAGACGTTATTTACAGTGTGTGTTTTGAACGTGACTTGAAATTCATAAACAATAATACTGACAGCTTGGCTGTGCTTCTTCACAGCATTCCATCCAAACCAGGAAATTTTTACAACTTGTACTGTCATCAGAGCTGGTTGAGACCCTTTGATTTGGCAAAGCCATCGCTCTTGACAAAGTGGTTGTAGAATCACAGAATGGTTTGGGTCGGAAGGGACCTTCAAAGACCTTCTAGTCCAACCCCCCTGGCATGGGCAGGGACATCTTGCAGTGATCAGGTTACTCAAAGCCTCATCCAACCTGCCTTTGAACACTGCCAATGATGGGACATCCACAGCTTCTCTGGGCAACCTGTGTCTTGTTTTATCTTCTGTCAGGAGTTTCTCAGGTCAGCACTGGAAGAAACGCCCAAAGCAAAGCCCCCAGCATGCAGAAGCAGAAGGACATCTCTCTTGATTTGGGTTAGAGACCCAAATCCATGAGCCCTAGCCCCCAGGCAAAGTGCCTGGTGACCGAGCCTCTCTCTGTTCTGGGACAGTCTCTGTTTGGCTCTGGGTTTCTGTCAGGCTCTCTCTTTGCTTTCTTTAATTATGTTTCTCTATTAATATTTTCCAGGGGTTATGCTTTTGTTCCACATCAAAACAACACAGATCCCGCAGCATTCCTCAAAGGACGCAACTCCCATTTGCTGGCTGGTCCAAGTTATCATGGAAATTATTAGTTTCCTTAGGCATTTATTGTACTCATCCAGAAATACAAGCTTGCCCTGTTTCGATCTGAAACACCACGCACAGAAAGGAGAAAATTCCATGTAGTACCACAAACATCATGCTTGGAAGACGGTGGTATGTTAATTAATAAAGTCTGGGAGCCACTGGTTTAACATATTAAAGAATTTGCTATGCAGAGAGAGATGGAAAGATATATTTCCTTATTAGATTTTTGAATGTCTGATACTTTTATTGTAATTATGTTCTATTTCATGTCTTTCTTACAAAAACTCTAATAGTGTTTCTAGCAGTATAATTGCATTACATAATTATTTCAGCAAAGGGAAGGCGAAATAAGGAGATACAGGCCAGATGAACATATACAGAACTTGAAATGGGAGGGACAGCTGTGGGGGTAGGCTCTGCAAGAGAGATCCCTTTATAACCAAGGACCTGCGGAGAGTGGGATCTGCTTAGGAACAAAGGAGGGTACGAGACAGTGGGTCAGAAGAGCCAGGAGAAAAGAATCGTGTTTTTCCCAAAGGGCTTTGAACATGAAGGCTGGTGGGTGTGTGAATCAGAGAGATGCGGCAGTGGCCTTATGGCTGCATGTCCCCACTAATGAGAGGAGAGAAGCTGCCTTTTATACAGGCTGCAGTGAGAATAGTGGAGGTAACCTGGCTCGGGCTGATACAGCCCTTTCAGTACAGTGGGTTGAAGACCATTCTTGAAGTGTCTCCAGAGGATGCATACAGAAATGTCATCTTGGATCAACAAGCATCTGAGCTGCTGCCAGCCCAGACTGGTGCTGCTCCAGGACTGGTGAGACCAGAGCCACCTCTTCTCCCAGAGGGGAGATGGCATTTCATGGATCTCAGCACATTAGGAGGCATTTCCCCGTTGTGATATGGCCACTGATAGCCCTAACCGGCAGGGCTGGTTGAATCACCCCTTGGGCAGAAGCCAACCTGTGGGTTGTAAGTTGGACCACAGAGCTGCAGAGAGGGAGAAGTTGTTAGTCTAGGGAAGGGAGATAAAGGGAAGGTGGGGATTGCAGTGCCTTTGGCAAATAGTGCCTTAACTGATGTAGGACAGCCCTCTCCTATGGCTGTGCCCCGGGCCAGGCTGACAGCGCTTCAAACAAGTCGTAGAAAAAACTGGGGTTCCCAGAGCTGCATGGAGTACTTAAGCACTCACCTTCATGAAAACTGACTTCTGGACATCTGCTGGGTCCACTGGCGTTCTCCACAGTATTAACCATATGTGATTTCACATGAGAGGTACCTGTGGAAACCTGAGCATGAGCTTAAATTCCTGCATTAGAATACTGCCCAGCTGTTTTCTTCTGCACTGTCCCAGTGACTGGAGTAGAAAGATGTTTGTTTTCAGAGTTTTCTTCACCTCAGAAAACTTTCAGGGGTCAAAAAAGGGTAGAGCTTTGCAATTCTTCATTACAGTCTATATTAGGACAGTAACCACACCGGGACAGAGAGGTGGGTGTTTGACAAGAGTTTCAAGAGACGAAACTCTCCATGACTGCACATAGACTCAGGGATTCACCCCCAAAACTCCCATAATTATTTTTCAGCTGATTTGGGGACTTCCTGAAGTAATTTTGTGGCTTTCCTCAAGGTTTCCTGCAAAAGGCTAAGGAAAACAGCCTTATTCTTACCCACACTAAAGTCTTTTCACTGTCCTGCCTACAGAAAAGTTAGTTACCATGTCCTTTATAACCCACTTAGCTTCTCTACACCCATTTTGGCTACTGTAAAGAGAATACAGCCCAGAGTAATTATTCTTCATTCTGATTCATACACACATACAAGATGTTTGGGATAAGAATAGAAATTCTTTACAGATTCCTTCTGGATACATCAGGAAGAATCAGGGGCCAGATTCTGCCCTTAGTCCTTGCAGATGGATACTAACGTAGCTCCCTAAAATCAGTAAAATTACTCTGCACTTACACAGTGTCGGATTAGAAACTGCAAAATCAAAACCAAACCCCATGAAGTCTAGTTTGGCAGTGCTCACAGCAAGCCATAAACCCCTCTATAGTTACTTAGAAGTGGTTCTCTGTCCCAGAAAAAGAAAAGCAGTGTTAAATCTGATGTTACAGCCCTGCAAGGCTTAGATGCCAGTGCTTCCATCTCATTGAGAAGACAGGAAACTCTTTCTAGTGGCACCGTGCTATTATTTACTGAGTCCTAAGATGCTGCTCCTTAAAATCCTTGCTAGTTTGAGATTATTTACTGAGTCCTAACTGCTGTGGGTCTGCAATAAGATATACTAAGGAAGAACTTCATCCTTGGAGAAAGAAAGAGAAGACATTTCCCAAACCTAGCATCTGTTGGCATCTATGGAGCCGTTTGATGCATTAGAGGTGGCCCCTTGGGAGAAGGAGTAACAGCGTGCTTCTATTTTTGCATTAAATCAGGCTCGGCAGAGGGCGTGATGATGCATGAATATCAGCGTGTATCTGCTTTCTCACTGTGATTTCCTCAGGGTTCGGGGGGAAGCAAAGGATGGTGGTAACAGGAGGGATGCAGACAGCCCTCCGCATTACCTATTAGGGCAGTGGTGGGGTCTTGCTTCACACAGTTCCTAAAAACGGGTGGCTGCCAGCCAGTAATGTAACTGCTGCTCTTTGCAGGGAGACAACTCCGTTTCCGCTAGCTGCTTGGCTCAGTTTGGCATTTTTTATTATAGCCCAACAGAGCATGACAATGCAGCTGATTCACTGCAGCACGGCTAGGGTACAGATCACAATCACACTGTCTCCGGGGACGCAGTGGGAGTACGAGAGTGCGAACTCCGGCTCTACTCCCAGCCTGACTTTTGGGACTTGAAAGAGAGGAATGTGCTACATTTTAAATATTCATGCATACACCCTTAGCTCCAATGCTTACGCTTTCAGGTATTTTAGGTCGGAGCTAGTCTTCTAACCAGCCTGAAGCTATGCTGCACCGTGCTTTAATCCTGACAATTTTTTCAACTGAATGTGCTTGAATCTAGTAATTTTCCCAATGGCTCACCTCCAAGAAAAATGGTGTCGATCATTTGGTAGGTTTCAGGGTTGTGTGTGAGTCAGCTCTGAGTCAGGCAGCAGCTCGAGCTTGGCAGAGTGCTTGTCCCCCTGTGCTGGCATGACCTGTGGGGCCGTGGCCCTGTGACAGGTGCTGCTCCCAAGCACCCCCAAGCAGCACTGTGTGGGAACCCCAGTGCTGGGCACTGGCAAAGCAAAGGGGCAAGTCCATAGCCCCATGCTTTTGGCTGTTCACGTGCTGCAAAGCTGTCTTGGCCTCGGAAGATGGTGGGGTGTGTAGATGATGCTGGGTCCAGGAAGGGAAAGGAGATGGGGGGGACCCGTCTCACCCCCTGCAGAGGAGCCGGTCCAACTGAGGTGCAGGCATGGCAAGTCACTGCCGCACAGCTTCCCTCCCCAGAGCCAGGAAGAAGCAAGGAAGGAGTTTTTTCCAGATACCTCAGTCCCTTGCACGGTGTTTCTGTTTATATTCACATTTACATTAAGTAGGGTGGTGTCCCAGTCCCCAGGCAGTCAAGAGCAAAGCCAGGCACAGCCTTGAAGGCAACAATCACCCTGTGTGTTGTGCAAAGTGGCGTGACTGACAGGTTCTTCGCTCTCTCTCTGTCTTTCTCTCCCCCTCCCTGGTGCTGTGATTGAAGCAACGCCCCGTGAAGCAGTCCCTGAGCGCCTGCATGTGCCGAGAGTCCCACTGGAAATGCCTCCTCCTCTCCATCCTCATGTATGGCTGCCTGGGTGCGGTGGCCTGGTGTCAGCTGGCCCGGGTCACCAAGCTCAGCTTCGATAGCTCCTTCAAGGGCAAGTCCATGATCTACCATGACAGCCCGTGCTCAGACGGCTACGTCTATATCCCGCTGGCCTTCCTCTCCATGCTGTACGTGGTGTACCTGGTGGAGTGCTGGCACTGCCACGTCAAGAGAGAGCTGCAGTACAAGGCAGACGTGGACAGTGTCTATGAATGCATCAACCGCATGCAGCAAGCCACTCCGTGCATCTGGTGGAAGGCCATCAGCTACCACTTTGTGCGGCGAACTCCCGGTACCGCAACGGCGATGCCTACACCACCACACAAGTCTATCACGAGAGGGTCAACACACACGTGGCTGAAGCCGAGTTTGACTACTCTCACTGTGGGTACAAAGACATCTCCAAGGAACTCCTGGGCCTGGAGAGCTACACAGCCACCAAGCTGAGGTTCACCAAGTGCTTCAGCTTTGCCAATATTGAGTCTGAGAACTCTTACCTGACTCAGAGGGCTCACTTCTTCACAGAGATAGAGGGGCTGGATGACTACATGGAGGTGAGGGAAGGCATGCAGCTCAAGAACGTGGACTTTAAAGAGCTGATGATGGCTTATGGGGACCCGGATCACCTCCCATGGTACGTGTCCCACTACGCTTTCTGGGTGGCAGCTATCCTGATGATCTCGTGGCCGCTCAGGGTACTCATAGAGTATCGAACTGCTTACGTGCACTACCATGTGGAGAAGCTGCTGGGCCTGGAGTACACGGCACCCGCAGCGGCGGAGGAGCCCTTGTACCGCTACCGCATGCCCCGGGACGCCACGCAGGACAGCACCGAGCTGGAGTGGCACATCTGCACCAACCGCCAGCTGATCCCCAGCTACTCAGAGGCCATGCTCATGGACCTGGCCAACTCCCCAGCCTACAACAGCTACGCGGTGTGCCGGTACGGCGAGGCGTCCCACGCCTGCGAACGCTGTAACCATGCCTCCAGCACCTCCTCCATCTTCTCCCGCCACGCTTTCCACAGCTGCAGTGGCAACTCCCGCCTCTCCCTCAACACCAGCCGCTTCTCCCTCTGCCGTGTCCACGGCTCCCAGGAGCCGCAGCAGCAGCATCGCGGACCGGGGCTGCCAGGATGAGCAGTGCTGCTCCTACTCCAGCCAGCTGGCTGTCAACGAAAACCCCCCCACCTACCATGATGCCCGCTTCTTCCCCGTCCTGATTGTGCACAGGCCAGAGGGGCACGATGGGCGGCATTTCTATGTCAGGCGTTCCTCCTGTCTAGAAACCTCCCTGTGACAGGCCTCCCTGGTTTGCAGCTCCTCTGCCCCAGGACAGGGCTTGCAGATGTGCCACCAGCGGGGAGCCTGCACGTGTCAGGCTGGCAGGACAAGCTCCAGCTCTTCTCCCTGCCATTGCGAGAGGACGTAGTCGCTCTGACCAACCTCCTTTCCAAGAGCTTCTCCCCTCCTTTGGCTGGTCTCCTCCGTCATTTGTTCCCCCTTCCTTTTGCTCTTTCACTCCTCACCCTTTCTCTGCTCCTCGGTTCCCACCCATCCCACCCTCATGTTTTTTTTACATTTCGGTCACAGCATTTGACCGCTGTTGCTGCTGGAGGATTTATAAAGCTTGTGCTTTGCAGTGTATTTGCCCTCTTGGATGCCCTGCAAGGTAAGAAGCTCAGATAGAGCATGGCGAGAGGCACAGAGCCAGCCAGAGTCAAGTCAGAAGGAGAATTCAGATCTGCAGGCGCTGAGTCACCTCCTGCAAACCAGAAACGAGGTGCTTTTTTTATTTATTTTCAACAGTCTTTTTCCTCTTCTTCTGTCATTTATTCTCTCCTTTCTTTTGTTCTCCTCCTCTGGCTTTACCCTCATCTTCCTTCTTTTTTGGTTTTCTCACTTCTGCTTTCCAATTTTCCTGCAGTTTTGCTGGTGAGGATGACTTTCAGGGTGTAATTGCCGTCCATCGGGCAGAAATAAGGTATTCACAGCACAGCACAAATGTCACTGACTGCTGACACAACCACAGGCTATGCCCCTGAAAAGTGCTGAGGACTTTCTTTCCAGAGCAGGGACACAGAGCAATAAAGCAAAAAGCCCTTTGCTCACCTTGCCCTGCCTGGTCTGCAGTGGATACACCACTGCGTTTCCAGCTGGAGTTAACCTTGTCCAGCTCCACCCCTGTTAGCAATCACTGGGAGCTGTCATGTAGATCAGTGCCCTGTTAGCGCCACTATTTTTAGGACTGTGGGTCTGGTTTGTGTTTGTTTCGTTCCTACCGCTTGCTCAGAGCAGCGTGGGCTGGACAAGGGGAGAGGGGCTGGGGAGGGAAAGGTAAATGTGGTGTGAACCCTCCCACAGATAGTCTGGAGTTGTTCGGAAGCTCTTCCACCCACAGTGTCTATTAGAGCCATTGCTCTGCATTACCCTCAGCTTTCCGTGAGCCCTGGGGAGGGGTTCTGGCCTGTAGCCCACTGCCACCTCCCCACCGTCCCAGGCAGGATGTGGTGCCACCCCCGCCTGGGGCAGGGAGCACAGCTGGGAGCCAGCCCCACCAGCTGCTCCCACCACCACTCCAGGCTCTTCCCGCACGCTTGCCCCGGAGCAGGCACAGCACCTTCCAGAAACTATCAGATTAGTCCCAGCAATGCCAGACTCGGGAGGTGTGCGGTCCGGGCAGAGCGGATTGCTGCACTCTGGGCTGCGGGCTGCCCTCCTGGCCCCACCAGAGATCCCCCCGGGAGCCCGGGACCAACCCCAGAAGCTTATGGCCACACCGAGGACTCGCCTGGGGCCTGGCACCTGCCAAACCTCCATCCCACAGGGAATGGCCCTACCCAGAGCAAGCTCTGAACCATTTTGTCGTGTGGATGGCGGAGATGATTATCCACCGTGACTCACGGGAGGATGCAACACGATCGCAATACAGTCACTTCCAGAAACAAAGTGTTGTCACTCCCTACAGCAAGTAGGTAAGAAACCAAGCCCCCAGAGGGGCTGGCAACAAAACGCTTCCTCCCAAGTCCGTTCTGTGTGTATCTACATGTAATATGAGGTTTGTAACGTCATATCGGTATGTGTAGATTATATATATAAACTCTGCAGACTTATATGGTGATTTCTTATGGCATTGACTGTTGCACCATGTTAAATACATTTTGTTTTGGTTTGATGAATCCATTTTGATGTGCTATGTGTATTTCAACTCCAGAAATAGAAACATTGGCAATACCTGGCTAACCTGCTGCAAATGGCGGTACCACGGGAAAGGTTTAAATTCGTATGAGTCAATCTTTTAAATGTAAATACCTTATGAATGATTTATGTGGTATTTTCATTCTGACAGCTTGGCATTTATCGCAGAAGATAGATAACACATATGATGTGTTAGTTTATCACCTCTAAAAAATAACCATCCAAGACACATGGAGAAACCAGGTTTGGGCTTAGGTAATGATTATGGTTGGGCTGGGGCCAAACTAGATAACATTGAAACTTAGAGAAAAATCCAAACTTAGATCCAGCCTACAGTGACCCATCCTAGTCCTCCATCTACACAGTGCCACCTACCACCCCCAGGCAGAGCTGGGAGAGTTCAGGAACTAGGAAAGGATCAGGCCTGAACTCAAAGCTCAGGCTTATCCCTGATTTACTTGTATTCTGAAGATGAAGTAAATCCAAGTCTTTAACATGGATCCCTGTCCTTATCTTCGTTCACACAGAAAGTTAAAACCAGCACATATGGAAGATGTAAGAGCTGGAGGAGGCTGAAACTTCACGAAACAGAGAGGCTGGAATATTTCAACACAGTTTCTTACTGAAGGAGGTGGTAGGGAGGAAGACAAGAAAGGAGAAAGGAAGAGATGGTAGAATAATATAAATTAAAAGAGAGCAGAGTTCAGCCGCAGCTAAGATAATTCCCAAATGAGCAGCATAACTCAGTTATGGCAAGCTGAGCCCAGACACAGGCAGGATGAGTTCCAGTCGTCTTGCGTAGCTGTTGCAGGCACCTGTGGCTTTACACGCCATGCCGAAGGTCTTCGCATGGCCAGTTTGGTCCCCTATGTATTTCGAGATGGAGAGTTATAGTTGGGTCCTCAGAAGTGGCCACGTTAAACAGTATTATTATCCGACATGAACAAGCTCTGGCAATCCATTATTATGATGGGTTGGGCAGAGAATGGAGACTGTTTATGCCCAGTTTAACCTCTCCAGTGTCCTCCAAAGCCAGTGTAATAACCAGCAGCTCCCAAGCTGTGTCCTCAGCAGGGTTTGGAAAGCCCAGAGGGTTTCTGCTTCCTCACTCCTTGTGTCCTGGCCCAACTTGGGGGCATTTACTTGAGAAGCCATCCCTCAGCTGCAAAAGCCCTCAGATGTGGAGCTCCCTTCTGTCACTTGCTGTAGCTTCTAGTGGTGACTGAAAAGCTGGGAGCAGCTCCTGTTCTGGCCTGGGGCTGAATAAGCTGGTTCCAACAGATCGCCCTCTTGGGAAGCACCCAGACAGCCATCCTGGGTCTCCTACAGCGTGGAGCAGAGCCACTCCTGCGACCCTTGAATGCCACTTCCTCATTGCTCTTCCCATTGCCACAGCTTCCCGACGCAGGATGAGGGATCTGTCCCCTAGCACAGGAGAGGATAACGCTGCTCTTCAGATCCCACGTCAGAGGATGGAGCAGACAGGTTCTCGAATCCAAGTGCAGACCAGGCAGCTCTACGGCAAATGCCTTGTACGAAACACAGGGATTGTGCATCCAATTGCAGGCTGACTGCTTCACCAATGGAGTAGTGGCGTGCGGCTGCAGCTTTTGCTGAACTTTTAGGGCTATGGCTTCTCATGTGGAAATGAGTGTTTTGGGGTGCTTTCTCACTGGGATATCCCATCCTTGTCCTGTTTGGTCTCAATAATTAGAAGAGGCTGAAGAGCAGAGGAAGGTGAGGAAGTCCAGCAAATACTTTTCTCCCTTCTGCCTTCTCTCTCCCCTCCCTGCCTCCCTTCCTCCCTCTCTTCCTTTCTTCCTTTTTCCTTCTCCCTTGTCTTCAGAAGTCTCCCAGCACTGGGAATTCACCTCTTGATTATTGTGCAGCTCTTCAGGCATTTTCTAGAACATGCCTATGCTGCCCAGCAAGTATGCTGAGATGGGACAACTCAGTATCGCAACAGAAGAATCAAGGAAAGGATGTAAGCCAGCAAGGCACCGCCTCATTTACAAGTCACTGTGCTGTGTCCTGCGTGTGCAAGCAGTGAGTGCTGCCACTGGTGTACGGGCTGTAGAGCAAAGCTTCATTGCTTAATTCAGTGGCATGAGAGGCCAGGACAGTTTATTTGTCTTCAGTTCCTAAAAGCATTTCAGAATCACCAGTTCCTTCGATTCCTGCACGGTAACACTGCACTCCTCCGAAAGATTTCCCACAGCAGTTTGAACTCCAACTGGCAACGCGTGCAGGATTTCAGTCCAATTTTCATATGGCTCTTCCTTCCTGTCACTGCTGACACAAAGCCCTTCTCAGAAGAGCTGAAGCCAGATCCCCTGCCGGGGAAAATTCCCTTTGGTCTGCTGCTTCCAGCACAGCTCTGCTCCTTACACCAGCCCAGAGTCTGGCCTGTGCTGTGCTACGACTTCCTCTCCTCTCGCTATTCCCATCCTTTCCCTTTCTCCTTCCCTTTCCCGAAGCCTTTGGGAGCATCGCGTGACATTTGGACAAAGCACAACATGCACATCGAGGTAGAGGCATGCTCTGGGCACACAGAGAGGAGTCAAGCCTCTTCTCTGGGCCACTGCCTCCCAGGATGGGCTTGGCCAAATTCCAATGCTTGCCCGTGCCTCCTCACTCCTGCATGTACACCGGAGCGTCTCCTGAGCCCACAGGGACAGGACGGTGTTGTAAGCCTCTGTAATTGTGTGGCTGGAAGAAAGCTTTGGAAGGAAAATGCTGTAGAAACACAGTGTTATTCCAGTGGCCGTTGTTTTTTCTCATGAGACAACTAAAACCAGCGGAAGTAGCTACTTTCTGGAAGGTGCTGTCGCCATGAGTAAGTGCAGAAACATGCCACACGCTGGGATGGATGGGTATATACGGATACACGGGGGAGAGAGAGCAGCAACAGCAAGTGTGCCTGAAGCTTTCAGCAAACGCCGGCGGGAAGCTCTCAGCCAAAGAGCCGTCGTGATCCGGGCAAGAGGCATGTCACGATTTCCTGTCTCTGAGAGCACCCAGGCTTCCTGCAACCTTTTGGGTGGATGGCTTGTCAGTGTCTCCTCCTGGCCACCTCATTGCAGCGAGAGGCACTGGGGGGGAGTGACATTTCCATTCCAGTCATTAAATCTTCTTGGCACTGCTCCAGTCCCCTAGGAATGCCCATCAGAAATGCAAATGGCTGGAGGTGGGGAGGGGGGCGGGGAGTGAAGATCAGAGCTTTGGAGGGTATTCTGTGAGTGTGTTGTGCCTCAGTTTCTCCATTCCTTCCAGTTAAACTGGAAGAGGGCAGATTTAGACTAGATGCTAGAAAGAAATTCTTCACTGTGAGGGTGGTGAGGCAGCAGGAAGCTGTGGATGCCCCATCCCTGGAGGGGTTCAAGGCCAGGCTGAACGAGGCTTTGAGCAACCTGGGCTAGTGGCAGGTGTCCCTGCCCATGGCAGGGGTGTTTGAACTCGATGATCTTTAAGCTCCCTTCCAACCCAAACCATTCTGTGATTCTATGATTCTACAGGGATAATGCTGGTTCCCCACACGCCTCCGTTCAGCCAGGTCTGCAGCGTATTGCAGGACCCCTGGGTAAGTGTTGCACGCCGATGGCGGAACTGAGAGCTGCATCATGTTGTAACGACATTGCTCCTTATGGTGCCTTTCAACACAGATTCTCACCGTCACTCCTACGAAAAGGCATCACCAGATTTTTTCTAAAATTGTTTGTCGGTGACTTTTCCCACGCCGTGCCAGTAACTGTGGCAGCAGAGATCTCCTTCCTCAGACCTCTCCCTACTTCTCCACCAGCGGAAAAGAGGGCAAGGCCGAGTCCATCCTG
>NW_010103370.1:32727-64012 GCF_000699245.1 Pterocles gutturalis | reverse complement strand
TACCTTACAGGTACAATTTTCACCCGTTTTCCTTCCTTGTTCTTTCTATGCTCCTGCTGCATCAGGGAGGCAAAAGGGACCCCAGAACTGCTTCCTTGCAGAGATTATCTCTGGAGAGCCCTTGTGAGAGGACTGGGGATGCAGCCCCGAGTGAGTTCATGTACCGGGTGGGAGACACCATGTGGCCTCTGAAGGGGGAAAGAGCAAGAACATCACTGAGTACAGGGCAAATGGGAGCCTGTAGAATCATACTCTGAGGTCCCAAATTGTCTGAGACCTTCAAGACCTCTTTGAAGTCCCACAGTGTGGCATCATGCTCTGCTCAGGGAGAAAGAAAGGCTAAATACAGTGTAGGAGTAACAATTGCTGTATGTTTGAGGGTAGCAATAAGCAGTGGGATTGCATCTGACTCTCATATAGGTATTATTTTTCATTATTATTATTGACAGGACAAGTAAGGAACCATGGCAACCAAGGGCAGCTTATCGAAAGCTATTTTTGCCTGTGTTGTGATTTCCACCCCTCCTCCTCTTTTCTTTCTGAAAACATATATAACCTTTTCCAGCACAATTGATTCCTCTGGATCAATCTCCTCCTCATACCTCATAGTGCCTTAGTAACCTGATCAGCCAAGAGAAGCTTTTCCTGCATTTTATGCATCATAGTCTGTGTGCCTAGATCATTTTCTGCAAGAAATAAAAGATAAGATAAATCTGAAAGCATGTTTATCTTCTGAAGATTTTGTATGAAAAAGAAGTGTTCTCATAGTGGCATAGTATAGTTGTCTATTTATGCTTGTGGAGTTATTTATGAGCAGCCTGGAGAGTTTTCCTTTGATGTGTAACAGTATTTTGGTGTGAGAAATCTTCCAAAGTGGACACAAGAGTGTGAATGACATAACTCTTGATTTAGGGAGGAAACATGAAAGCAGAATATGATCCAGTTTGCTTAAATTTGTGTAAGTGATGAGAAGAAATCCCTGTGTTGCCTTGGGCTTGATAAGGAAATGGAGTGCTAAGTGCCAGCTGGGCTTCCGAGCTCAGTGGGTTTGAGAACAGAGGGTATTGGAGGGGGGGCTACTGGTTAGGAGGGTCCATCAAATAAGGCCATTCAGGGACCTTTGCTTACAAATGCTCAACAGTCCAGGGGGTGAGGGGAGAGGAAAATAAAAAATTCCATTGGCTTTTACTCTGATAAAATTTTATGATGGAGTTTAAGCTTTAGATTTAAACTAAAGAGACACATACTTAGCTCTGCAGAGCTGCAGAAGTGTCTTGCCTGCCAAATCCCTCCCCACACCCTTTAACTAGGCACACTTGCACTGCCCAGTGCTGAGGCTGCGTGCCCGTGCTCTGCCTGCATGTGAACTCCACATCTGCTTCCAAAGTGCTTGAGAGTGCCTCTGGGTGATGAGTGGAAGATAAATTGTGTTTCTATTGATGTTTTCTTCCTAGCCGAGGGACTTCTTCTGAAGTACTATGTAGGCTGGATATGAAAAGTTTTAATCTTTCATATTATCAGTTGATAGACAAACTCTTTGCTCAGTGAGAAAAGCTAAACTAGAGCTGAAGTGGTATTTGAAGGACAAGACAGTACAGAAAGCAGTTCCCATCAAGTGAAACAGCTTAATTTTGCCTATTTGGCTGCTCTGCTTCTGAAATAGGATATTTCTATTATTGTTCACAGATTTGAATACATAAATATTATCTGATGACTGAGAAAGAAAATTGCTTTTGGTAGAGTGAGTGAATAGAAAATGGTAGTGAAGAAAAAGGGTTACCAACTGATATAATGGGAATGGGGCTTTGCTGTGACTATGGAGGAGGAAATACTTAACAAAACAAACAGAAAAAAGAGTTTTATACAAAGATTCCTGTGTCACTGGAACTGGACACACTGAAGGAGGGTGCTGGGAGAAACTGGATCTGTGTTCAGCAAGAAAACTATGCACAGACTGAAACCATATTCAGCCTGGATAAACAAAGCTTTAAGGTTAATGACAGGTGCAAAGAGTGGGGTGACATTGCTGGGTGGAAAGAGATCATATATACCACTGCATTTCATCAGAATAGTCAGAAGACATCAAAGGGTCAAAAGTCCATTGTGAAAGTTATACAGACAAAGGCGTGTAGCATGGATTCAGCATAAAGGTCAGATAAAAGGTTAATTCTTAAAAATGCTGCAAAAGAAGAAATAAAAATGATTGGAACTGGAAAGTGGTAGAAAAGAACTGGAAAGTGATAGAAAGGAGATGAAAAATAAAGGAAGACTGCAAGCATAGGTAAGAGCTTTATTATGAGTCATGGAGGGGAAAAAAAGCTTACAAATCAAGACTTACATTTGTGCGCATGCATTAATGCTATTTTATTCTATTAGATCCTTAAAGGCCCAGTATGTGAACAAACAGCTTTCTGTAATTAATGAAATAAACAAAAAATAAAGAATTGCGGTACTTCGACTGACTATCAATGTGTGGCTCCTTATCTTATTTTGATTTGCATAGGTTAGATTATATACTAATAATTGAAACCATACCAAGGCAAGGAACATGACAACGTATGCTGTTCAGATATTACAGGAGTAGCCAGTATGGTTTGAGCTGATGGCCATCCTACTTTGGAGAGTGCTTAGTGCACATAGGCCATTTCATCCCAGTTGGCCCCAGTGCCGGAGAATGGTCCCTGGTATACTCATGTAGGTATATCCAGAGTACCCATGGTGCAGACAGCTTAATGCATAGTAGTTTTTTGCTAGTGATGCTCACCTCAGCTACTATGTTATAACAGTGTATTTAGTTTGCTGTGAATTACTTCCAGAGGACTCCTGGGGAAGGTAGAAAAGTTTGCTGCTGTGTTGATGGTGTGAAGTGTTAAGAAATAGTGGCTTAAATTACAATAAAGGTGGGTTAGGTTAAATGTCAGGGAAAGATTTCTAAAGATAAACAGACCAGGTAGATCACATTAGAAAAGGCACAGGAGAGCTCCTCACCTGGGATTTTTTTTAATATGTTGGATAAGTATTTGTCAAGGGTAGCTAATCCTGTCCTCTGACAGAGACAGATGACTTCTAGGTGTCTATTCCACTCTGCGGACAGCAAGCCCGTACATAAATATTAAGCAGAAAAGGCAGGGATGCGCCCTCAAATGTCCCTAATGTACCAACAAACTGGGAAAGGATGAAGCGGAAGTTACCAGAGTGTGACCAGGCTGCTCACATGCTTTCCTTATGCTGCTTGTCTCACTAGCACTGCAGTATGTACAACGCAGCATGACAGACTGTTCCTGTGACCCAGGAGAGCATTTCTTGGTTTGTATATTCTATCATTATGTTGAAGAAAACCCACAGCTTCTAGAGGAGATATGGATAAAGTGGAACAGAAAAACAGTATATGATCACATAAATACATACTGTTTCATAATTTACAAACTGGATATATATGGTATCCTCTGAAAGCTTGACTTAGCAGCCTTAACAATCTTTTCCAGCTTGTACTTTAATATGGTTTCCTAAACTTATCCATAATTTCATTTTGCATAAGAAATCCTCCAAAATCTCTAAATTTTATTTACCTCTCCAACTATGATTACCAGTTTAATGATACAAAGCTGGTAACAGACAAGATAATGAGTGGATCTTGTGGACTCAGGGGCTCCATGCTTACTTGCTGAACACAGGAAGAGAAAAACCTGGAACTCGCTTTGTAACTCTAAGTTAAAATCATCCAATGTTTACACACTTCTGTGTTTCTGGTAGAGTCCTGTATTCTACCTGGTTGCTGCTTTTCTTCTCTTGTCCATCTTGTTATCTCTTACTTGTTTACTTCTCATATTTCAACTCCCTCTGGCTCCTCATTTTATTTCTCTCTCTTTTCTCATTATTTCACTGCTGCATTGTCATCTTATTAATTCTTATTTCCTCCATGATTTTTCCTACTCCCCTTTCCACTTATGCTCTTATAGCCTTCACATTTTCATTTGTTTCATGTGGGTAATATGCGCAAAGCATGTTTTTCTCCTTTTTGTCCATGTACGGGCAAAATATATTTTGTAGTCCTTTCTAGGACTGCTAGTATGATCTGCCACTACTTAAAAAGCATTCTATATCAGCTGATACTGTCTAAGCATCTGGAAAAAGTCATAACAGGTGCAATGGCATTGGCAGTTCTGCCTATGAAAATATAATTCTTCTAGAAAATGCTTTTGGGGAAGTATGCTAGTAGAAGTCCAGAATCTCCAAAGTGATGTTTATCTGCAGAACAGGCAACATATTCCATCAACATCTAGGGTTGACTCTAGAGAGCTACGATTAGTCTAATCCAGGTATGGATTTACTGTGAAGGATGGGTCAAAAGGGCAAAGCCCTGTACTATGGCAGTGCTGGCATCAGATGTGTTTACATTTGTGCATTGGAGTTGCAGCTGTGTGCTACCCTTGCATTTCTTTCAGGGTTAACTTACATTTGCCTCAGGTTTGGATGAACATTTCACACATTATTTCTTTCATAAAACTACAGAGAAAGCATGTCACCTGTGACTTCAGCCAGCAGCAGGACTCCAGTCTGGAAGGGGGATGAAGGCACCTCTAAAAGCAGGCAACTGAGCAAAGGGTGGCAAACTCCGTATCGAAAGTTAGGTGATACATGCCAAAGCACTTTGCTGGGCTAAGCCAGCACCTCATTTCTCAAAGGTTAGAGAATGATCATCAGTTTGTAGAAAAACTTGAGCACTGATCTTGTGTGGTATTTCAAAAAGTGACTTAAAGGCAAATGCTTCCCTGTTTCATTAACGGTCTTGGTCATACGAGGAATCCACCTTGGTCCTACGAGGATGGAAGTTTCTCTTCCATCTTTTTGCAATCTGTCATAGCATAACAGCAACACTTGAAGAAAATCCTTGGGGAAAGCAGTCTACTCTTATTTCTTAAAGATTTGTGCATTCAAACAGAAGGTGGAAAACAAGCATAAGCAATTTTAGTCTGTCATTTTAGATATTATGTCAAATGTTTACAGTCAGATTTTTCAAGGGCCTTTATGTCGTAAAGAAACAGAGTTGAGCCAGACAGTGAAAGACAGATTAAGCTCACCTGACAACTATCATCTGGCCTCTAACTCTGCCTTTTGATGTTTGATGCAACATAGTAAAAAGATATATGCTGGAATTATAAAATAGATTTCACCATCAACAAAGTTTTAAAGAAAATTTCACCTTTCTATTTACAAATTCAACTTACTTAGAATTTTTCCCCAAATTTTTCGTCTTATACTGGCCTGGTGCCCTTGAGCTGTGAAACTGTGTGCCACACCCTAAGGTTTTCTGAAATACCAGCACTCATTACTGAAAATCTAGGCTGTGGCAAAAAAAATACCTTTCCTCTCTTCTGAAATGGTTAATGGAATTAAAAAATAATGAGCTATACTTCCTCCTTCAAAAGATGTTAGCTGTCTCTTGGAAAAGCCAGTTTTCTAATGTTATTCAAGGAAATTATGTTGTAAAACTTTCTGATTATGGAATTCTTCACTGATTCTGGATTTCTTCACTGATTTTCTTTGCAGACATGGTGCAAGATTACCTGTGAAGATTTTTCTTTTGAAAATAACCATGTAAAAATTGTGCTGTCTGATTCAGATGCAGTTTGTAGCTGATTGCATTGACATAGATCAGCCTTTTTCATTGATTGTTTGACTCACTGGACTTGCCAAGCTAGCATTGATTAGGAGAGACTGAACTTGATATTTTTTCTTACATATCATTGCCAATATTATTTATGCATTTTGATGAGCTCATTTAGACAAGACTGTAGAGGTGTAGTATTAACATACTCTGATATCAAGAGAACAATAGTGTCTATAGTTCAGCCTTGAGAATGCTTTAGTACTAGCTGAGGAAGGAAGGAGCACTAGTTAATGCTTGAGCAACAAACCGAAATTTGGTCTTGTTGAAATTTCTCTCCTTCCACCTCTTACTGCATGTAAGGAAAACCTTCACATGAGAGAACATGTGGCATCCCATAACAATGCCGCTTCTGCAAAATGGAAAAGCAGTGTTGAGAAAAGATATTACCAAATGAATGCAGGCTCTCAAACTTCTCTGCATTATTAGCAGTTTGTGTTTTTCTGAGTGTGAAATATGCCTATGTGCATAGGTCTCCCACAAATCTGTCCACCTCTTGAATAGCGAAAATAGATCTTATGAGGTATTTTGATATAGGACACTAGTCTTCTAAACAGTGGGGCAGTGGAAAGATAGCATATCACTTAAAATGGAAACTCCCTCAGGTATCCTATAAAGAAAAGGATGCATTTAAAATGTAAGTGCTCTTTTTTTGCTGCTGTCCTATATCTGACCTGTTCAAAGTAATTCATGCTGTCTTTCAAGTTATTACCAGCCTCAGCAAGCAGTTTAGAGAGACCGAATAATCCAGTGGCATAAATCTGGATAGCACTGCTGAAGAGCAGTTCACTGTCTGGCTACAGCATTTGAAATGTGTTATATTAGCAAATAGGAAAGTCACATTCTGCACCTAATAGAAATGCAAATAGCAGTGTTAATGGCCAATAAATTAATTATGCTCATAAGTTAATAAATAATGAAATGAAGAATTAAGTCAATTTTTTAATGATGATCATCTTAAATGTTTCACTCATATTTTAATTTTGTCTCACAATTTCCCACTGTGATCAGTACTTCCTTTCCAGGCACCTGAATGACTACACAGCCCCACACCTTGAGCACAGCCTTCAAGATTTAGATAAGAACTTAATCTAAGAAAATGTTAGCTTTTCTTTTTAAGTGCATTTCACATTGCAAGACTCATAAGAGATTTGTATTGTACAGTTTAATGATATCTAGTGGGAATACTTCACAGTAGACAAGTTTTCCCTCAGGTTTTTTGTCCATGTTCATTTTCTTTTTTTTCTGACATGTTGCTTATTTCATTGCATGCAGAATGTCAGTCTGTTCTATTGGCAGAGTAAAGACAAACCACCCGTGAGTCAACTGAAATGAAAATCAGTAGAAAAAAACCCCAATTATTTATGTAATAATTGAAAGAAAATTAAAACCAAGGTGAGACCAAGGCAAGAAACCTGAAAGGAAACACCCTCCTTTCCAGCTTGGCTGTTAATACCTGGCAGTTGCTAGTTGTGCAGGAAGCTCCCTGCTTGAATCTGTGTGAATCTGTCCATTTCAGTGATGTTTCCCTGCATCCCATTGACTCATTCAGATTCTTGCGATGGCTGAAAAAGCAAAAGAATCAACAACATTTGAGCATACTAAAGACCTTCCGAGTTGCAGAAACAGATGTCTAATGTCTTGCTTCTGAAGTTCAAGTCTAGTAAATCAGGTTTAGTTAAACCCCAAGGCTCACGTTACCATAGCATCTGTAAACAGAGGAGACACACAATTCTTGCCATCAGTAGATAGCCTTACTTATAAATTATCAGGATGGACAGGTAGTTCTGAAAATGGCTTCCATTTATGTGTGTTTAGATGGACTTCTTTTTTTCAGACTCGTCAACACTCTGACAGTGATTTTGTTGTTTAGGAATGCCAGTCCTATCCATTATACCCCGCATTTAGTGGTGAGTTGTCACACTGTCAACATGCTGTTAGTTTACGAGGCAAGTTATGTTTGTTTTTTTTTTTCTTCCCTTAAAGACAAAAAGAACCCTGAAGGATTCAAGGTTTCTGAATTACGTGATTGTCCATGACAGCTGCTGGAATTGTAAAAGTTAATAACCAATGCTAAGCAATCAATCTGTCAGCTTTTGGTGAAGTAAATTAAAACAAAACAGAAGTCAACAGCCACTATAACGTGTTTTTCCAGAGGTGCAATATTCTAATGCAGAGGATATGCTGCTGGTTGTCATCTATAAACTAGGATAGCTGCTTTTATTCCTTCAGCAGCAGTGTTGCACCTCCTTCATCATCTTGAACCCAGGGCACACAGGCAAGATGTTCTGTTCATTGTAGTAAATGGCATGTGCTCTCTGAACACGGAGTCCGTCTTTCTTTGCATTTCCAATTCCCCTGTCAAAAAAAACTCTTCCTTACACTCCTAAGTTCCTGCCATAGTCAGAGCACATCACCCCATTGGAAATGTTTGACAAACTTTATCCATTGCAGGCAAACAGATAATCTATTAAGAAAATTGTGGGAGCCTGCAGTAAACCTTAGTAGCCTGTCCTTATAAAGTAATTTTAAATGCTTTATCCTGCTTTCTGTTTTGCTTTTATTTCTGATTTCCTGGATGAAAAACTGAGGCCTGCAGGCCAAAAGTTTTAGAGAAAATGATACATTTTTTAACAGATAATTGTGAGGAAAAAATAAGAATTTTATCTCTTTTTAAGATTCTTAATCTACTCAAATTCATCTTGTTAGATGTAGAAGACAAATGCACATTAAAAACCATCATATCTTTTTACCTTCTCGTGAAAAAACATCTTAGCTGGATCTCTGTGGCTTACTTCTCTGGCTGCCAAAAACCACCAGTTTTCATTGCCTCTGACTTTTCTAAGGGGACATTGCTACTGGTACCTTCTGTATTTAGGAACTTGATTCCCTGACCTCTATCTTTCTTGTCATTATCGTACTAACAATCTAGCTGGGTAAAAACCACCGGAAAATCATTTAATAATTCTCCTGTACTTTGATTTCTGTATTTCCTTCTAAACCAGCTTGTACGTGTTGCCATTTTTCACACTCTCCTTCTGCCAGGGAGATGCAGAGAAGGACAGATTCAAGCTCTAATGATGTTGCCAATGGCACTTCACTGGATGGCCTTGAGGAAGAAAGCAATGTATTCACGAGTTGCCAAATTTCCTCTTGAAGTAAAGTAACTGTTATGTACTTACTCTTCAAGTGCACAAAGAATGGGGCCAAAGTCCATACTAAAATTCATTTTCCTTCTGAATCAACTGCCATTCATCTTGCAGACAAGACAAATTATTGTGGTTGGGATCATCAGCTTAACAGAAGCCAATTCAGATACAAGGAGTCACTCTAGGTATATATGGAGCCCTTGTATTTTCACGGCATCAAAGAATCGTGTTTACAGTGGATCATCTTCAGGGCTAATTTTGGACAGAATCAATTTATATAGCATAACTAAAATGTTTTTCACCTGTTAGCTGAACCAGCCTTGCCATATCTGCCCTCAAACTTGCCCCAGCTAGTGTTGATGCTCAGTATTGCTCTGGATTCAGAATCCAACCTTTCTTATTTCATTGGATTTAGGATATATGTTCCATATGTGTGTCTGCATACCTGTATGTCTGTGCTTTAGTTAAAATAGAACAGTTGAAATGAAAGAAAGTAAGAAATATCCACTTAGGAAATAATATAACACAAAAATTTAATGTAAGTGGTGTCTTTTGCCCAAGGAGCTTCTCATTATCCCTGTCTCTTTAGCTTTGGTGCTTGAGACAGAGCACTATGTTTAATTATTTACTGGTTGCTATAGTGGTGTTAAATGAACCTTTGAGACTGTCACATGGTGGTTAGAGCAGTCACCTCACAAATACTAAAAAAGACCGCAGCAATTTAAGTTTCCACAGATTCAAGAAGCCCCATATTCCCATTTTCAGAAGGCAGACAAGAAGGGGAAAAAAACCAAACCCTGCACTCTGAGTTTAATGATCAAGGAAGCTCACAGAAAGTGAGCTGTTTCCCTTAGAACAGTTTCTCTTTTCCTACTCCCTGCCATTACACATTACTTCAGTGTATAAAAATGAGTTTACAGGCTTTCAGATGCTGAGGCTGTTAGCTTACCAAATCTCTCTGTATGCAGACAAGTTCAATCTGTATAAAGAACACAATGATGCATAAAACAGTTACATTGCATTATTCATCAGTCTAATTTATTTTGTGAAATATATAAAAAGTGAGCAAATATATTTTGATGCCACAGTCATGAACACTGTAGGCTTACAGTAATTCAGCATGACCGACTGAGTTGAAAACCACTGTGAGGTGTGAGTTGATGAGTTAGCAGTGTAAGATGTTTTGGATGGTAATTCTATGAAAGGATACAAAAAGTTACTGAAAGAGAAAAAGAGAAAAGAGAAGGCAAAAAAAAAAAAAAAAGGGAAGGAAAAAAGTATGTAAACTGAAATAATTTCTGCAGAAAATCCAAGACTTGTTTGCAGTGAAGAAGTTTCTGGTATCTGCCAAGAATCAACAAATAGATTTCATTTAGAATTGTCATTTTCCTTCATAAAACTAACCACTTTATCTTTCCCTTGTTTATGCAAAAGTACTTTAACAAAACATTTACTCACACCTTTTTTTTTTAAAGTAATACCATGTGACTAACTTGTCTAGGAAAAAAAGTCAAGAATTCAGACTCGCTTTCCATCCCCTTCAGAGAATATTATTGTTGTTGGGTGGGGGGTTTTTTTAAAAACAAAAAAAAGGTTGAAGATCCATATAGGTGAGACTACAGGTAGGGTCCTGATTCAAAAATATTCTATGACAGTCAGTCATTGAGTCAACAAGGAGAGGTATCACTTTACTGGAAACAGTAAAAGGATTTTTCTATAGAGTTGTGCTTTTAATATTATGTCCTGGGTGTTTTAAACTCCAATGATGTCTGTGGAAGTTTGAATAAAAACAAAATAGGAGCTTTGTGACTGTAGATTATTGTAGAATAACCTGGAAAAGGAGGTAATTACAGTCAAGAGAGACAAGTTGACAAGCACAATTCAGTGACAAATGTACAGCCAAGCAGCTGAGGCAGCTGAGGCAGCTTTACATCAGGATACAGCACTTGTGCGCTGGGGACCTGTCCCAGATCCACTGAAGCTAATGCAAGGCTGAGAAAATGAGGGGAG
Organism: Pterocles gutturalis; assembly: GCF_000699245.1. Lineage (NCBI taxonomy): Eukaryota > Metazoa > Chordata > Aves > Pterocliformes > Pteroclidae > Pterocles > Pterocles gutturalis. The sequence continues at coordinate 53,185 of NW_010103370.1, read as the reverse complement.
AACCCTGTACTCCTGACTTATAAAAAAAAAAAAAAAAAAAAAAAAAAAAAAGAATTCATGTCCTGAAATATTTTCCCTTTATAAAAAAAAAAAATCATAAATATTGCAGAAAAAATTTCTGTAGGATTGCCAGAAACTTGTCCAGTCACTGCAGTGCTGATTTTATTTATGAGTGCCCTAATAGGTCTTATTCCCTTCTGCTTTAGTGGATAAAGCTCTATAGGTGAGTAGGCAAATGGAAGAGAAACACTGGCTAGGTATAACCAGAGAGCTGATAGGCAACATCTGTGCATTTCCTACTCGTTTTTTTGTGTAGACCTTTTATTTTGAAAAACATACTGTGCCACTAGCTTGAGCACTCAAACCTAAATTAAAATCCATGTTGAGTAACACACTTAGTGCAATTAAAGCAGTGAATTCTTGAATAAACAGTATCTTTAACTCAGCCTAGTGACATGTAGTAAGCTGGAGGTGCCAGAGCGCAGGGCATGGCTTGCACTCTTCCAGTATCCAGAATTTTTCTGTGTCAGTACCTTGCATAGGACAGGATGAAACAATTCTTAGCTTTTGTCAAGGCCTTTATTTTATAGATCTAAAATTAAATAAATCTGTAATTTACTGGAATGGACCTCCTGATAACTTTCAATAAATTTTTGTTATTTTTTCCATGGGAAAACTGTTTCAAAGGCTTTAAGTGTGAGCTCAGGCAAATGGCAATAAGGATGGACAAACATTAAAGAAACAAATCTGAAGTATTTCAGATTACAAAGTGTTGAAGTTGCCTGGGAGTGTAAGTTGCACCAATGATATTAATTAGTTCCACTTTAAGATATAACTTAATTCCTTTGAACAGATTACAAAAGCAACTTTTACTTTTTCTGCATATATATATAATTTCTCACATTATATAAGCATAGATTTGTTAATATGTGGACATCCTTTAAAACAGAAAAAAAATCATACATTTTTCAGTGGTTCTGCAAGGTATCCTTTATCTATGACCATCAGAAATGCATGAACATGGGGTCAGTTACAGATTTCTGTATATATATATAAATGTATGTAAATTTCTTCTATATTCATAGATTTGAAGTCCTTTTGGAACCATTTAATGGTATAAGTCTAACTGATGACATTTGTAGTCATGTCTCAGAAGCAGCTAAACCATCTGAGCACCATTCCTTTAACCACTAGATGACCCTTTATTTTCAAAGTTCAGAATACACTGGGTAACCCTGGTAAACAATGTGTGGATAGGAAGGACTGTCTTGCTTCCCTGAAATCTTTGCAATGTATTCTGGTTCATTAAAGACATCCCAGAAACTGCAAGTAACACCAAAATATTATATATCTTATTTCAGCCTTCAATGACAGTGACACAATTCTAAGATGGGAAAAATAAACTCAAAAGAGTACAAAGCAATTTAGAAGAAAATTTTTTTTGGTCAGAAATCTTAAGTTTATACCAAATTCTCTTGCCTCCCCATGAAATTCAGACACAAGGGCTACAGAAGTCTTTTAGATTTTTATTTTCTTGACTTGTGTCCCTTACAGTCATATTATTTTGAATTTTATTTATTATATTGCTGCAGATAATAAATAGATCTGATGGAGGCTGACAAGTTGGCTTTCTATAAAGAGAGCTCAAGGAGAGATTCAATTACAGCATTTGGAGAGTAACTCCTCAAGAGAACATATCTGTAAGCAATCTAATTGCTGTCATCATTTATCAGGCAGCACTGTATCAGCTAGTATTTTTGATACAGGTGAGCAGAGCAAGACTTTTGAATGAAGGATTAAACTTTGTATATCAAAGGAAAATCAAGCTTTTACAGCATAAAAAAACTCTAATGTAGCTGTTCTCAAATACATATTTATGGGGATTGATTCTTCAACCTCCTGTGGGTCCACTTTCCCTAGGCAAAATGAAGCATTGCAGGTGTACAATGCCATAGCTCTTATTTGCACACTGCTTGAGCAGCACAATCCCTCCAGCATTGGGCTCTCTTGCCACCTGAACACAGCACTGAAGATAATGAATAGCTTCCTGTATGACATTAGTGGAGTTGTTCTCGTATTGAAAATCTTAAGGTGAAATTGTTATTGCTATCATATACTGACAATGCATTCACACATTCCTGCAGAGTAGAAAGGTAATGAAGAAACTCAGTTAACAGCTCCCAGTGTCACTTTGGTCCACCAGCACTGTGGGACTGTTCATATTAAACACTGTTTGGCTGGATCCAGCTGTTGTGCTGGGACAAATAGGGAAGGTAAGCGTTTATAATATAAAGTGGTCAAAGAAGTGTAATCTCCTTTTCTTCCCATTACTGGTCCCCTGCTGCAGTCGTGTTGTGCTCATGTTGTAGGGTCCCAGGCACACAGCTGAGCTGTCCTGGCTGTTCAGTCTGCAACTTCCCTGACTCAGAGCAGGGAGAGTGAGAGCAAACACAGGCAGGATCGGGGCCAAAAGACAACTTTGCACAGTTTACCCCTCTGGCGCGGAGGCAGGAGAGTACTTCACGGCACCCTAGAGACTTCCGCAGGGTTTCACTGAGAGGCAAAACCACCTGAACCATGGCCAGTCTGCCAAGCAGAGGCATCCAGGAGAACAGTTCCCCTGTGACTTCTACTAGCATGACCGAAAGTGCCCCATTTGCAGGCAAGTCCCCATCTTCCCATATTAGAGTGTAGTAAGACTCTTGTTAAATCGAGGGTTTGGTTTTGGGACTACTTTTCTTTGATACTGGAATAAGATAAGACTTTCTGCTCATCCAATTGGCTTTCAGAGAGACAAGACAGTTAAGTGAGTGATTGCACAGTCCATCTTAAATTATTTAATTTGTGGACTCACTTCTTTCATAAATGTTCCCTTCTGGTTCCCTTCTTTGCTTTTTTTTTTTTTTTTTTTTTTTTTTCCCCTTCCCCTGGCTGTTAATCCAAATTTAAAAGCATCCATTGTGTACAAATGTGGATATCCTTCCCTTTGAAAATACAAAAAGACCACATATGCTGTAATAATCCTTGGCTTTCTTGATGTTTAGTCACATAGCTAAGTAAATGGATTTTTCTGCCCTGAAAACAACTTTATAACTGATAAGTCTGTTTTTTCTAAAATTTGGAACTTTTTGCTTAGTTTTAACAGCTTCATCATTCTTAGGATCACAAAATTAAGAAAACACATTTCTTTCTCTTACAACAGCCAGAAGTCACAACAGGGCGATATCCTGAAAACGGCCAGTGTTACAACCTCAGTGTTGTGACAGAGTGCCTGTGTGAGGTCTTAATGAGGTCATACGAAAGACTCTTCTTCCCTCTCTCATCTTGTGCACTGAGTCAGGGTAAATATATTAGTGTATTTGAGTCCTGCCACAGATGAGAGCAACAGCTCATCAAGGGGATAGAGAAGGACAAAGCTATGGCTTCATCTTCTCTGTATGGCAAAAGAGCTCGATGGAGTTACAGAGAAAGGACTTCTGATACTTTAATTAATGTTTTGGAGGCTTAGAGTCTCCAATCATTTTTCATGGCTGGGTTATTTCTTTACATTGTATGGTATGCAGAGACAGTAGCTACCTTTTATTATCTGTGTGTAAGGTACAAAAGCACCTGTCTTTAAAGATCCATTGGCTCTAGCGTATCATATCTAACTGTGAGGATTCCCAAATGTAAAATATTTGGGAGGTAACTATCAGGCTCGGCAAATTTCTCAGTCTTCAGCTTTCACAGGAAATTGTAATTTCTTCAGGATTTTATTTATTTTTGGGTTTTGTTTGTTTGTTTTGGCTGGGGGCTGTGCTTTGTACATTTTTTATAAAACAGTAAAAGTAATCCAACAATGATTTCACTTGGAATTATTTTTTTTTTTTCCAGGACTACCTGGAAAATGTTCAAATATAGGCTATGCTCTAAGGATAAGGTATTTCTTCTGAAGTGGAAAAAAATAAGTCTTTGGCTTTTGGGAGGATTTGACATTTTAGATTCATCTGTTTCCTTTTTGGTGTCCTTATCATAGGCACTGCGGGATCAAGAGATTTCTAGAAGTAGCCTATTGCAAAAGTGCTCAAAACATAAATGGGTTCAAACCACAGACGTTGTGAAGAAAACAAAACAAAACAAAAGAAAATCCATAAGAGCTAATAATTATAAGGTACTGTTTCTCTTTAAAGTTCCTTTTGCATGTTAGAGCAGTCCTCCCTACAGTGCATATAGCAGAAGTAGAGATTTATTCAGCTAGACCACTGGGCTATGAGACTGTAAATCTAAGGTGTATTCCCAGCTCTGTCTCGGAGTCTGGCTTTGCTACCTAAGGCAAGTCACAGACTCTCTGTACCCCAACACTGATCTGAAAAATGTCAATGATAACTTGTGTAATTTTCTGCAGCCATGTTGAGATTAAATTATATGAGATTGTAGGGTACATTTCAGATTCTTGTATGGCTGGGTAACAGGTGGATTGCATTCTTAATACATGCAGACGTGGGTGGGGAAAATCACTTATTTGTCTCCAGTGAGTGGACATCATAAAGATATTAGAAATTGTTCCTCTTTGGTATATGAATACACATACCTGATACTCGTGGACTTATTTTAACAGCTTCTGACTAAAAATTAGTGGAAATATGTGGACATTGGTGAATACATGACCACAGAAGCAAGTTGTTGTACTGATCATGTTATGGTAGCTAATAACCAACTCGTGTAAAAATACCTGTTGCAAAGATGCTATCAGGGGAAAATGGGAGCAGGATAAACCTTATCCTAACATGCAACTAAAATGATGAGTTTACAAGAACAAAATGGTATAGTTGTGACAGGCAGAATAAGACTGCTGTACTGACCATTTAGCTGTATGGTAAAGTACTTTAATTTGGTTGTGCTCAGTCTGCCAGTGATCTTATTTTGCATCATGCAGGAGGGTGAAGAAGAGACTTGTTTGCTAATTAATGTTATGATTTGAGATGCACAGCTGTAATGAGGCATGAAACAGCAGTCACAAATGATATTTCTGCAACCCTTGTATGTCAGCCTGATGAGATGGTTCCACTTTGTCAATATCAGCAGGTAGGAAGTCCCAGAAGAAAAATACTAGATCAAGTGCGAAAGGGGTTATTTAATAGAGGGCAATTAAAGAGAGTGATAGTCCTAATTACACATGCAAGTGCAGAAACTAGTTAGGTTTTTAGTATTGTGGTGACAAGACTTATAGTCAGCACTACCTTCTGACTTTTAAGCATGCTGCCCGGGAAACATGTTAATTCAGAGCATCATAGAGCATTAGAAAATCCCCACGAAGTAACAGCAATGCTGAGAACCTCACCAAACAGATCTGATGTTGTTTAGTGAATTACATTATAGAAAGTACTGGTATGAGTCCACCAGAAGCTATGAAACCACTGCTTCATAAACATGTCTGGGGTCATGTAATCACACTAATTTGTAGGTGTCGTCAAAACCTTTATTGCCAGCAGCGAGTGTAGCTTTCAGAAAGAGTACAGCAAAAGAGCACAAAAGGGGGCATGGACTCTGGTTATAGCTAGTGGTTGCCTGGAAGTGTATCTGTATCTCTGTACATTTTTGTTTCTTCAGAGAAGTGTATTTTGAAATCAGTCTTACTTATCAAGCATATATAGCTGGTTTGATGAAAAACATTCTTTAATTTACTGTTCTTCTATGTACAGACTTCTTGAGAGGTGCAAGCCACTGAAATTCATAGGCTGAGCCATGAAGGAAGTCACACACTGGTGAAATGATTATTTCTGGCTTTAAAACTTTACATTAATTTATACTTATTCTAAAAAACTCCCCATTTTTCTGGTCTTCCTCCAGATTTTGAAGTAGATTTACCAAGTCTGATCTCTGACATGTCAGTTATTTCCTCATTTGATTCAGTTGTGCCTGATATTATCACTATTAACCTTGTCTGCTCTGAGACACCTGCAGCTGAAAGCCATGTCAGAATGGTTTATTCCAGTTCATTAAAAGCCATCCTTGTTTTTGTTTTTTTTCTTTTCTCCATGCCTTCAGTAATGGATAATTTTACAGTCCCTTTCTTAGATAGTGTTTCATTAGTAACATATTATCATATAAGGGAATCTATTAAACTTGATGTAATCACACATGATACATGCCGTATTTGACTTTTATCTATGTGATCTGCATCTGGAAATAACAGCAGAAGTATTAGTGTATCCTTATTCTGGGCAGCTGTGGAAAATCAGCAGGGGGATATTAACATGGTCTCAACTGATACCTAAACATTTTTCATACGAGATAAGGGTTTTTTGGAATTCTTGATTAAATTTGCCAATTACCACAAAAAAATCACTTCAGTGGTTTGGAGTGTGTTCTTCCTCTCACGATCTCTCTTCTTCTGACCCTGAACTCATTGGACTACATCCGTTCAGGGCAAACTGCAGTACCTAGCTATATTTTAATCACAGTATGTTGTAACAAATGTTTTTAATGCCTACTCTTTTCTTTAGTTTAGAATATATAAGAGAAAAAAACAATGAACTTCATTTATTTCTCTTTTTTCTACTCCAGTTCTTAAAAGCTGTGTAAATTCAATCTTAATTCTACTTATTTACTTTGAAAGTATACATGGAGCACTTGATTCCCGATCGTAACTACAGAGAACAAATTAAGGTCTAATGGTACTTGAACAGATCAAATCCCTTCAGTTTTGAATTTGAATTTTATCTTTGAATTAAGCTGCATTACAACATTTCTCTTTTCTTTACAATTAAATGTGTAAGTTAAATTGGGATCTTAGTAGTTAAGAAAATTTAGCTAGGGATCCACTCTAAACTTCATATTTTCAACGCATTTTAAGCCCAGTTTCTGTTAATTTTTGAATATGAAAATTTTGTTGTGGATGTAGGTGTTGCTTTAGTTTAATTCACCACTCCACATAACTAGCCTTCTCCCCTTTTCTTCTCCCCCAATCCACCAAGGGAGGACTTCAGAAATATAATGAAAATTCATTAGTGGTACATGTTCTTAAATGCTGTAATTTTTGTAAAAAGCAAATGTACTGGCTGGAGAAGCCATAATTTGCTAAGGTATGCTAGCTACCTGATGAAAAATTGTAATTCAAAGGCTCCTAAGAAAATATTCTATAGGGTAATGAACTTGGTTTTTAGAGGGAGTAGCACAAAATTTATTTATAAAGGAGCCACTTAAAAGCAAAGCTAAAATACAGAATTTACAATGACACATGGGAGTATGATAACATGACAGGGGGAAAAAAAAGGTGAAACATGGTTTAAGAACATCTATTTATAGCTGAAACACTTCATACTATCCAGATGATAAAGTAGATCCCAAAGGAAATGTAAGAAAGAGGAGTCTTCTGTTAAACCTCGCATTTGTTGCCCTGTGTACGGGAAAACACATCTCAGAAAATCTGGTCTTTACAGTAATATGAGAACTTGTAACCAAGACTGACACAAATAAAAAAGTGTTTACTGTTATCATGACTGTTACTTCTAATTTAGATTTTTTTCTCTGTACACATCTTTCTTCCTTTTTGTATATTCGTCTGCCAAGATTATTTACTAGCATAAGGACAAGAAAAATTGAAATCACCTTTTGACTGAATTCAGAAACCACATCTTGTCCAACACTAAAGAGATTTTTAAAAGCATTACATTCCCAACTCAGAGTGAATTTCAAATAGTTTTAGGTGACAAATTCCCATAGGCTCATAATAAATTTGTCATCTTAGTTTTTAGGTGTACAAGGGCTAGATGAACCTATTGTTTGCTCATGAAATTTACTCAAGGTTGTCAAACAAATTAAGTTTTCCAGTTCCATCCCTCATCATTATTTCCTAGAAAACATACATTTGAGGTGTATGATTTCTCTGATGAAGGACAAATCTCTGTAACAGTTTTCTCTTTTAGAGAGCTACATTTAATGCAGGACAAAAACCCTGTTCATTCTGGATTTCAACATATTCTACTTAAATATAATTTTATACAGTCTTCTGAATATAAATATAGTCAAGTGTCCTGGTTTCAGCTGGGACAGAGTTAAACTTACTTCATAGTAGCTAGTGCGAGGCTGTGTTTTGGATTTGTACTGATACTGATGTTTATAGTTGTTGCCAGGACAGTCAAGGACTTTCCAGCTTGTCTGCTTTGCCAGTGTCTGCAGGTGCAGGAGAAGCTATGAGGGAGTATTGTCCACAATTACTGGTTTAGGATTCAACCTTAGGTTTAGTATTAAGGCTCAAATTGCTCAATAGTCTATTCCATATCATGCATGTCATGCCCAATATATAGATGAGAGTCTGTCTGCAAGTTTGGCCTCTCCATCTCTTTCTCTCAGGGTTGTCTCTCTCTCAGTCATCTCTCAGGCTCTTATCTCTTTTCTGGGCTGTGATTTCAGGACTCTGTCTGCTCTGGGATTGTTAGCCAGGAATGGGATTGGTCATTGGGTGTTGAGCAGTATCACTGTGTATCACTCATTTGTATGTTTGTACATTTGTATATACTATTATTTTCAATATTATTGTAGTTTAGTTATTAAATTGTTCATATCTCAACCTATGAGTGTCTTTTCCCTTTACCCCTTTAATTCTCTCCCCCATCCCCAGGATGGAGGAGGGTGAGTGAGAAGCTGCATGGTGTTTGACTGCCAGCCAGGGTTAAACTGCAACAACAATGGGAAATACAGTTGCAACTCTTGCAACAGGTAGAAAGGAACTCTAGTTAGCAGGCATGAAAACACAGAGTCAAGAAATAGAAATATGATTACTTCCAGGATAGCAGGACACTAACAATCCATACAGCATACCTTGTCTTGCAAAGTTTGTGAGGAAACTCATAGATTAACATATTGAAATTAAACACAGACTCCGCTTTTGCTACTTACAACATATATTTAACATTAAAATAGATCACAGACCTCAATTCAATTAGCGCAACCTCAGATTCAGTTGAAATATTTTAGGGCAGTTGCCATAAAGACAGAAATATTCGCTGTGAAGTCTGTGGTTAATCTCACATACAATTTAAGTAAGAGGCATCAATGAATCTTTTGTAGAATACATGTTTTAATAGTTGTAAACACAAGTCCATCAATTATGTCTCTTGCTCTGGTAAGCTATCTCATGTGACCTAGCATGCTCTTCTGCGTGAAACTTTAAACCTAGTCAGAGGTTCTTTCTATGGATTCCCATTTTTCCAGACTGTCAAAGGGTCTCTCAATGGAGACACACTCATATGATCTATCAAGCACTCTGCCCAACTTTGTGTTGTCTTCAAATCTGCTGAGGGTGCACTCTGCCCTATCATCCAGGTCACTAAGGTGCTAAACAGTATTTGCCCCAGCACTAAACTGTGGGGCACGCTGCTGGTGACTGGCCTCCAGCTGGACATTGGGCTGCTGATCAACCCTTTGCAGCTGGCAGCTCAGACTCATTTCAGTCCACCACACTGTCCATTTATCTATTTTGTACTTTATCAGTGTGTCTGAGGATATTATGAGACACAGTGCTGAGAGCCTTGCTAAAGATAAACTGCTCTTCTCCTGTCTACCAAGATAGTCATCTCACTGAGGAAGGCTATCTGATTGGTCAGGAATGACTTCCTTTTTGTACATCCATGATGACTGCTCCTAATTGCTTTCTTGTCCTTAATTTGTTCAGAAATGCTTTCCGAGAAAAATTGCTCCATCACCTTCCCGGGCACCAAGGTGAGCCAGACCAGTCTGTAGTTCCCTGAATACTTCTTGCCTCTCCTAAAACTAAAAATGGCATTTGCTTTCTTCTAGTCCTCAGGTACCTCCCACCATCACCATGACCTTTCCAAGATTATCTATAGTGGCCTCACAATGGGATGGCTCAGCTCACTCAGCTATTGTGGATGCATCCCATCCTGTCATGTACTTGTGTTTGTCCCATCAGCACTTGTGTTTTTCCTGTGTGTTTAGATGTCCCCCAACACAATCCTCATCTACCGAGGGCAACTCTACCTTCCACCAGACTTTCACACTGGTCTTGGGGGCATGGGATTGCTCAGTGCCAGTCTCACAAATAAAGACCGAGGCAAAGAAGGCATTGAGTACTTCAGGCCCATATACGTCCTTTATCACCAGGTCCCCGCCCTGTTTGTTCAGCAGTAGGTCCACTTTAACCTTGTCTTCCTTTTACTGCTCATGTACTTGTGGAAGCCTGCAAATGCTATAAAGGAAATTGCTTATTCTAGAGACCATATGGTTAGGGCTTGTTAATCAAGAGTGGGGTTTTTTGTGAGGTCCTTAAGGTCACTTGTCTTACAGCCCTTTTGCCTGAGCCCTGACTGGTCCAGGCCATCAAAGTGAGGCAGTTTCAAGGGGGAAAAGTAGGTTCAGATATTGGTAAGGAAAAGTGCATCCCAGTCTAGTTTGGGTCTGGTTTATAGTCATGGCAGAAATTTCTTTAAAGGGTGTTTTGTAGGCATTAGCTATGTTTCCATTAGTGAGCCAGTTCAGAGCCATGGTGAGTAGCCTCAGTTTCCAGAGTGGTTTTGGTATGTTGGAACTCAGTTCCTTTTGGAGGAAAACAAACAAAAACTCTTTTCAAAAAGTGCTCCAATGCTTAATGTGGAAATTAAAATCCAAACCATGGGGTGGGCTGCGCTATGACTAACCCCTCCAGTATGTGCTACTGCCTCTTCCCTTCAGGAAACTTTGCATCACAAGTAGTTGAAATGCTCTCCTCGAAAGACAAAATCCCATCTGAAATAAATTCCCAGTGCCCCATGTGAGAGGCTCAGCACAACCTGCTTCAGTCTACCAATCCACACATTTGCACCAAATTGCTTGCCAAATTCAGCCTAGCTGTCATGGAAATTGTAAATGAATCACAGTAATATAAAGAAGTCAGTGAGTTAGGCTGGGGCTTATTAGAGCAGAGATGTGAAATGAAGACTGTGGAATATCTTTCTGAGTTTCTTTGCTCAGCTCAGGAGCAACAAATAATGACAGAAGTTTAGAAAAGCTAAGGGAGATTTACCAGTTTGCTAGACTTAGACTGCTGTTTTGCTGAATTTTTGTGAAACAAGTTGATAAAAGCCACCAGCCTTATTCCACTTTTTTTCCAGCCAGAGTAGAGGAATGTTTTATTCAAAGATACGCATCTTTATTTGATTTGTGTAAAATGAGGAAAGTTATAGTCAGTATAAAAGATCACACAACTGGGGATACTGGCTCAAAATCAAAACTCTTTATTTATAGGCTAGCTTTTTTTTTATTTTTTTTTTTTCCCAAAACGTACAGCATGGAGGCTTTGTACTCTATTGTTTGCATAGTACAGGTGGAATATAGTAATGCATCAACTTGTGGCCAAAATCCGATAATGAGTAAAGTTTTATGTACATGAATTATTCACAAATTCAAACATGGATTTATATTCAACTGGAGAAGCACAGTGATTGAGGGGGACTGCCAGTGGAGCTACGAGTCAAGGAAATCCATCCCCTGTGACATTAGAAATATTTTTCTACCTCTGTGCTCATTCCCTCTACCATAAAAAGGCTACAAAATATTATTTTTTGGAGAAAAATGTAAAGATTATATTTTATTTCCATAATTTGAAAATATGGTAGATAACATAATTCCACACATTTGATGTTGTGCATGTATTTTCAATAACCTGCTTATTAATGTATATATATAACATGTACTTTCTGAGTGATTAGTTTTTGTAACGGTATAAATCATATAATTATTACCTACAGTCAAAATAAATGGTTTGAATGATTTTTTTATTTAAAGATAAGTTAGGATAAAAGCAGATTATACTATCCACTCTCCCTCCCCAAAAAAAAAAAAAAAAAATATATATATATAGAGAGAGAGAGAGAGAGAGTAAGGAATTATATCCTATGGAGGTCAACAAGATAGAGAGAGAGAGGGTTACAACGTTGCCTAGGTAGGTAAACTCGGCAGTCAGGCACAGACATTCAGGAATGTTTCCTCAGCCCTTACTCAGTAGTTAATTTCTCTAGTAGTAACAGTCATACCATCCCCCTCTGCATCCCATACCATCATCCATTCTTGATGGAATTCTGTCCAAAACCTTCATTGCTTCAGAAGAATAGAAACCATAGTTTTCAAAACCACCCGCTTTAATATTTTCATGCAGGATAATAAGATTCTTACCATAGTTAATATGTCCCTGATAAATACAATCTTCTTGATATGCAATGGCATTGTGTACTATTTTTATGTGTGTTCTAGAGTAACTGGTATTAAGAAGTGGCTCTTTATTTCTCTGTTTACTATCATTATAATTTTCTGTTGTTTTCCTCTGACGTATCATACTAGCTACATTTTCCCATGTCAACCAACAGTGGATATAACTTCTGTCTCATTTACCTCCTAAGCCATGGACAGATAGATTTTGGAAAATATTTAGGGGATGCATCACTACATCTTTGCCATATTACTGTCCTCTCTATGCTGGTCCTGTGCTATTGACTTTGAATAAACGATACTGAATTTTACATGGACTTTTGGTCTCATCAAATAAATATAGTTGTTTCTAAGAGTTTACTGATGCTTTCTTTTTTCCTGTACTCTCTGTCTTTGGGGAGTTTCTTAATTTTTTGTTTGTTTGTTTGTTTTGTTTTTGTTTATATTGAACAAGGCAGAAAAGAGATATGAAATTCTGCCAATGTTTTTGTCAATATGTCAATTTATTTCGTTTCCTGAAAAAAAAAAAAAGAAAAAAAAAAAGTATTCTAGTCACTTGATCCCCTATGCAAAAACACTACTCCCAGTAGCTCAGGACAGAATCCCAGTTACCATTGCTAATTGTATCATCCTTCACTTTTTCCTTTCCTGGATCCTAATCAGATGAACATCTTCAGCATCACCATTGTTGTCTTGCATCATTATTTCCCTAACATTTTCAAAACCTACCCTCCTCCAGCTTGGTTGTACCTTGACTGTTGCATCATCTTAGGATCGATGTGGCCTTTGCAGAGCTACTGCATTTTCTCAACTGTTCAACCCCTCTCCCTTAACTAAAGCACATCTGAAAACTAATTTCTTCAATGATGCTAAAGAAATCAGTTGACTTTATTGCTTACATATTAATTTTATTTAAAATATAAATGGAAGATGGGGTAAAATATTGTAAGGAAAACTTTGAGAACATTAAAAATGAGCATGGAAATTGACGGGGGGAAAAGGGGGAGATAAAAAACTGTTTAATCTCCAGAAACCCATGTGAGGAACAGGCATGCAATTAATGCATTACACATGATAATGCTTGCACCAGTGTGTGTTGCTGATTAAGACCAAACATGCAGGTAGCATCTTTGTGTAACAGGACAGAATACCTATCCTATACAGGACAAGTATAACTTTCATCCTATCTCCTTTGCAATATACCAGTAATGACGAGGCAACAGATAAAAGTGGTGTAAATTTGCATTTTGCCTTGCAGTCATTGCAGATAGCTGAATAGAAAAACTGATTACAAAATAGAGTATGGGTTTGGAACATTAATCTCTTTTCTTTTGCCTCTTTATGGATATGTATAACACATGCAGCTTTCTGCCTTCTCCCTCTGCCTCCCAGTCCCATAGATTGCCCTTTTTTACTCCTCTTACTTTGCTCAAGTTCTGACTTATTTTAGTTCCAAGTGCACTTCTGCAGGTGAATAAATACAGAGAAATGTGTTTTTGTGGAAAATTAGTTTGGTTTAATATCCTCTTTAGTGTTTTTGTTTTAACAGGTCCCTTTCTCTTGCTAAGAGGGGAGAAGTTAGTCTTCACATCCTTCACTGATTTCAGGTTAGGTAATAACATTCTGACTGTAGCTTAAAATGTGTACATGCTGCCTGTAGCTCTCCCAGCAGTTCCCCTTCTGCCTTAGTTTTCTGTCCTAAAATATCATTGCAAAGTGCTTCTGCACTGCTAAAGAACTGATGTGCTCTATTACACGAGTGGCTCTGTTCCAGTGACTGGCTAAGTGATTCATATCTGTATGTGTATATGAGCATGTGTAAGTACCTCTGCATATGTGTACAAGTACAGAATGTATACAAAATATACATTCCTTTGTGTAAAGATGCAGGAAGGTTTTAATTGTTGGGGTTTTTTCCGTAAAATTTTAGCAAAGTTTGAACAAAACACAACTGCAAAGAAATGAAAATCACATTTTTAATTTTCACTTGTAGTGCCACTAAATATATGTTTCATATCTTTCCTTCCCAAGCTAGATCAGCATTCCCAGGGAGAGTTGAAAGATGCAAATAATGTGCAGAGCAGTAAAGAAATGCCGTGGGAGTGGATAAATCTGCATGACCCTGGACACGTTCCAACTACTGCCCTGTAATATTCTCCAGCAGCTGTTGCCAAAGCTATCGGTTGCTCCTTGAAAGTCACCTATCATAATCCTGATTCCACAGTACTACTTCATACAGCCAGTTGCTGAAGCTGCTTATGTGTTGGATACTCAGACTGGATATAGCCGGTCCAAGTTGCCTATTTCCATGGCTGTTTGCATGGCAGCAAAAACACATGTAATCCATAGCCAGGAAACAGACAATTTGGAAAACAGATTGCAAAGTTCAGAGCAGAAAGGATGAAAAATAAGTAAGGTAGTTTTTTAACAAGCAAACAGAAAAAAAAAGGGGGGGGGGGGGGGGGGGGCAACAAATACCCACAAACCATGCCAACAACCAGCCCAACAAACCAGAGACAGAAAAACACAGAAAGAGATAAACAGTAAAATTAAAGAAGGCTGCAACTTTCTCAACAATGGAGATACAGGGGATGTGTAGGTCAGCTTTTTTAAGAGCCTCAGATGAAGTAATAGCACAGCTAGGTTCCTTTTTTGACCCTTTTCATAGGGTACTGTTCATTAATTCAAATTAAACCTCCTAAAGTACAATCTTCTGGTCTGCTGCCAGTTTGTCTCACATGAATTTGCCCTGTCGGCTGAGCGTTCCTCAAGGCTTTTTTTTCCTAATATTACCTGCCAACTAGTCCCTCTCCAGCTTCTAATAAAATGGGGTTAACTGCTCCCTAAAATGCATAAAGCCACTCTGTTGCAGATCATCAGCGTGGCAACCCAGCAACATGATTAATTTTGAGATCCACAGAAAATTGTTAAGAACCACCTGGTGACAAAAAATGCTAGCTGGTGGGGCTCGTTCTATATATCACACTTGGGTCTTTCTCCACCCTCATTCTGTAATTTTAAGTGTTTTTATTTCAAAGATGAAGAACCACAGAAAGGCATTTCATCTTAACTGAAGCTGGCATTTAAAAACATCCATCAATATTTCTATACCAAATGGCTTAAAGAAATAAATATGTTATCTTTTTAACATTATTTTTCTGGCTTTTGTGTGTGTTTAGTTTTGTTTTTAACTGTCCAACACTGTCTGTATTGCCATTAAATAAAGACAGGGAGGTAAATAAGATTACAAAGCTACTGACTGGAAGAAACTTGACACCCCTGAAGGGAGGAGGGAGGTGACCTTGAAGTGCAACTATTGCTTGTTGTGAGTGGAGTTTAATAGGGAGAAAGTTCTTATGCTACAACAGAATGTATTTCTCTGTCTCTCAAGGTTTCTTTCTTGAAAAGTATTTAGATAATTTACTTATTTCTTTTTCTGATAATCCATAAAAATATGGTGAAACTGGCACTGCATTAGAAAAGTAGGCAACAAAGCTGAAAAGATAGCTAATTTCCTATATTTGGATGCCAGTTTTGTAAGTTTTTTCTCTCTGAGAATAAATTTAATGGGATTTCTGGATATGTGAAGGATTTGTAGGATTTGAGCCTATCATACAACGTGAAAGAAATTATAAATATTGCAAATATAACCAAATTTTATGCTTTGAAGCATGAAATACTCTACTCAACTGTCGATATTATTTTCTTTTTTTTTTCTTTTTTTTTTTTTTGTTTGTTTCGGGTTTTTTTATGGTTTTGTTTTTGGTTTGGTTTGGTTTTTTTTTCCACAGCAACTGGCCAAGACTTTTTTAAAGGAATTTTCACCTCTTTCTTCAGTATTGTTACCAACCCGATATGGTCTCTGGACAAAGAACATGTTAGAAAAACATGTTGAGAAATACCTTGATCATTCCTTGGGAGAAGTAGCTATCCCATAGTAAGTGGAACAAATATGGAGAGCTATAAGCTTAAGGTTTTGGAAGCAGAAAGTATAAAAAAGTAGGTTCTCTGCTTTTGTCACAATGCTCAGGATAGCAAAGGAGAAATATCTACAGAAATGTAGTTTATGTCCAGGCAGTGCAGGATTGTAAAAGATGTTTCAAAGTAGTTGCATTTAATTTAAGTGACAACAGGGATTCTCCAAAAGCTGGACACCATTCTTCAGCCAAATCTGTTTAAGGCAGCACTTTTAAGGACTATTAAGTAAGTAGGCTAAACTGCTTTTGTCTCAAACTGGTACAAAGTTCTCTTGGAAAATCGAGGGTCTACTCTGCTGAAATGTGTAAACACTGGTAATCAATTTAGCAAATAGATTCAAAATTATCTCTTCTTTTTTATATTATACCTGCATATTTCTTAATATAGCACAGACAAAAAAACTTACCAAAAAATTAGAAAATCTTCAACTGCAGATTAAAGTCTTTCTTCCTATTTGTTGAGGCCTGATTTCTATCAACTTTGTTCGACAGACGTACTGTACTTCTTGTATGGAGTGATGCTTTTTGGAAACATGAGGAAGTCCACAAGCCCATTAGTCATGTTTGCCTAAGATGCTCACATTGCAAAGAATGTTTTTTTATCTCTTTGCTTTTCCTAGTTAGCCAAAGACTAGCCCTATATCACATCATCATGCTGACTGAATTTCTTCAGTGCCTGTTTTCATACTGTCCTTAATAATCCTCTCAAAACCAAGAAGTTATTTTCAAATGTTGCTCTGGAAATGTCCCTTTTGAGGATTTTTAATGAGTTTCAACTGGCCTCTTAGCTACCACTTGCACTGAAAATCCAAGCATAAGGAATCCTCCAAACAGAGAAGATGCTTATAGGAACCACAGATGAAAACTTTGTCAGTAGTATGTTTTAACAAATTAAGGGTTCTCAGAGACTCCCCGCTTTATCAGAATATAGATTACCATCACCCAAGTCTACATTTTTATTCCCCATGCCTTTTGGCTAGGAGCATATTGCCACAGGTGATACTTTTAATGTACTGTAGACCCTAAGTTGATACCTACAATATTTCTTCAGTGATGGATGAATCAAATGGTGATTTTTTTTGTTAGCATGTTGGGTTTATTTCTGTCATTATGTTATTTGGGAATATTTTTCCTCTCTCCCGTTTTAGGGTTGTCATTTTGTATGCAATGTTTCATGCTTAGCTCAAGCAGTTAGGTTCCTTTAGTAGTTTTTCATCAGTGCTGCATGCTACCTGTAGTTTTAATCCCGAAAGATGAGACTGAATTGTGCTTTACATTATCACTTGCATGTCAAACAGGAGTGCAAAACATGGGATAATCAGTTGAATGCAATATTCTAGATTACATTGAATTCTTGAATATTCTGCAATATTCAAGAGGTCACAGTGGATGATCACTGAAATTCTTTCTGGTCACCTTCCCCATAAACTTATGCTGTTGGGTTTTGCTTCAGTGAGCACCATTTTTTATTTCCCTGTCTGAAAGTCAGGCACGGTGGGTATTGCTGGCAAAGCACCAGCCACTCTTAAACCAACTAATGTCCAGTAAACTCTCATTTGAAATACTTTAAATTACTTATTCTTGGTAAGTTGTGCTTGGGAAGGCAAAGGAACTTTGTCTCTTTAGACAGAAAGGGCCAAACGTTGAATGAAGTCTGTCAAGAAATCCAGAAGACAGTGTTTTTGAAGTCATGTTTTCTGTTGTTATTGGGCTAAGGAAGGCCACGTTTGATAAGATTTTGCCTTACCTCTGTTCCATAGGGAAAACAAAACAGTCTAGCTCTATTCCTGTAAGGGGACTACCTATTATTACTCAGGAAGTAGCAAATGATTCACTTCTCTACGCTGGACCTAAGCTTATAATTACTACATGCTTACTCTGAGTGGCTCTGTGAAAACTTTCACACACAAGAATAGAAGGCAGAGATTCTTTTTCAGTAAATCTCTCTGCATAATCACAGATCCCCAAACGGTGTCCTCTTTCCCATGCACCACTCCAACCTCGCTATTACTGAGCTTCAGCTGCTGTTTCAGCATTCTGTGCAGCATTTCTTTCAGTTATTATTCAATTCAGTTGAGTTCAGCATTTAACCTTGATTCACAACGCAAATAGGCACTTAGGTAGTCTTCCAGAATATCCTTAGATAAGTGATCTTTTGAGCTACTTTGTGATAAAATAGGCAGATATGAATGGGTAAGAAGATAGAGAAAAGGATAGATGTAGATATTTACAGATATGTACCAGCTTCGCTGGTGCAAATTGATAAATGCTTAAGAGAAATAAGAGATAATTAAACATACCATCATGTCCTGTCTGTTATTCCAGGAAAGTATTTCAGTCAGGAACAATCTTCCTAGGTCTCTTATTCAAATAGAAACCAACAAATCATCATAAGCACTCTGTCAGAAAAGTTCTTTCCTCTGATATTTTAAGATGCTTCCACATGATGGTAGTCAAGACACTTCCATTAGTGTAGCTAACATATATTTTTGTATTTAATATATTTCAGGACGTCTATTCCAGTTACAATGTGAAAGGCTTGATGTCTGGTCTGACAGCCACTAAAAGCATGTTATAAAGTCACACTTTGAGCTTTTATGAGACTTTGTGTCCCATCCTGCAGTCAATGTTTGACCTCTCTTTACTGGGGCTGCAATCTTAGTGCTGTCCCCCAGGTCCAGTTTTTTTAGTCGCCTGAAATCACTTCTCAGGAAGCTGGTGGAGAAGCGACATCTTTAAAACACTGTGGTGCCAGACAGCTGCTTGGCTTGAAGCTGGAACTGAGAAGAGAAGAGTTACAAAAGAGAGGCCTCATCTTTTCCATGGAGTGCGTGAAAGCAATGTTTGGCAGCGTAGAAAAAGGGAGCAAGGCTGGGTTGGCAGAACAAGTTGAGTTGTTTTTTAGGAGGAAGCTGCAGCGCTTTTTATTCTCTTAGGAATAGACTATTTCTAATAGTCCAGGAAAAACTGCAGTTTTTCTTCAATTCTTTTTCTGTATAAATAGGTCAAACACAAACACACTAAAGTGAATAGAATTTGGACTCTTCAGTTAAAACATTGAATGCTTTTTGGTGTTTTAGTTTAACAAGTTTCATTCACCATCAGTGAATAGCTTCCAATTCATCATTAGCTTCTTTCTGTTGTTTTGTAGACTAATTCTTCATAGTTAAATTGTACAAGGACAGCGTGTCCCACTGCTTTTAGGGAGAGGATAAAATAATGTGAACAGCAGCAGAAGCAATAGTTCAGTTAGCAACACTGGCAAATTCTTTCAATGGCAGCATTGCTAGAGCCAAATAGCTTGCTTGCATTGAAGTGTCTCTTGTGAGGGGGAAGTGTAGAGTCTTTGGTACAGTTCTGTAGAATACCATGACAGACAACAAAATGGGTAAGCAAGCTGGGAAGCTGAAAACACAGTACAAAGCTCTTCCATGCTATGGGACTGTGCTGAAAGATTTTTCTCAAGAAGAATAGCAAGAGTTTGCTAGGCAATATGTATACTACTTGCTGCTTTTAGTAGATTCGCTAAAGAAAGTCTGTCTTTTTGTTAGCTTTTAAGATTATTTTTTCTTTTAAACCTGTGCTCCTGTAAATGTGGGGTGGGTTTTTTTGTTGCGTTATGTTTTAGTTTGGTTTGGTTTTTTGTGAGTAGACAAGTTTCTTTGTTTCTTGTATCTCTGTTGTCATTTCCCTCTTTGCTGAATGTATGAGTGAACTGTGTTTCTGGAGCAACTTCTCAATAACACATCTCCATCAGAGATATTATTTTAAGAGTAAACACACTTCCAAAGTTTCTTTTTATGAGGAAATACGGTTACGAACATTGGTCTCATGAAATAGAATTGATGTGCAGTAATCTATGTATATACTTCCAAACTGTATCTCTTACATAATTAATATGTTGACATTTTACAAGGAAGGAAGGATTATCTTTGTATAAAGCCACAGTCAGTGAAAACAATTTTAAGTTCTGTTCCCAACTCCTACTCCAGATTCCCATTGTGATGTAGTGTAGGTCAATCTTTGTGCTTCTGGTTTTTAAGCAGTGAGACATTAAGTAATTTTTAAATTATTTGTCGTTTAAGGTTAAGTTCATCATGTTTTTTTAAGTTGTCCACACAGTACAGCAATCAGTGACAAAGAGGAGTTTTAAAACATTATATCTCATCTCCTCAAAGGGATGAAATCATATGAAAATCCAGTTCCTCCAGGTACCCTAGAAACCATCTGAATTCTGTGCTCAGTTCTGTAACAAAGGTCTAAAATGAGGCCTACACTCACATGATTTCAAACAGGAA